>NW_005195085.1:278010-321237 GCF_000372725.1 Emiliania huxleyi CCMP1516
TCGGCGAGGTGCACTGCGGGTACCTGCATATATTCCGCGGAAACTGCCTCGGGGGAAGCCGGCACGATCCCCAGCTACTCTAGCAGGGGTCCAGAGATGCTCCACAGGGTTAGCTACCAGGAGGCAGACCTGGGGGTCAGCCACTGACGGCGCCGCAGGGAACAGCAAAAGAACCGCCGGAAATCAGGCGCAGGCCGGCCAAGAGGACAACCAGCAGGAAAACGAAAAGGAGGAGGGACTGGAGCAGGGAGAGGAGGAGGGAGAGGAGGAGGGAGAGGAGGGCGATAGGGGCACGTTGCAGGCGGTGGACCAAACCGGTCTAAGAGGCGCAAAGCCGTCGCAGGTGGCGTGCGGCTCTAATTACACGTGGGTTCTGTGCGATGACGGGCGGCTCTTCTCCTGCGGCCACAATCAGTTCGGCCAGCTGGGCCACAGTAACACCTACTACTCGTCGTCCTTCACGCTGGAGGAGGTAGACGTGTCGGGTCTAGACGGTGCGATGCCGTCGCAGGTGGCGTGCGGAAATGGACACACATGGGTGCTGTGCAAGGGAGGGCGGCTCTTCTCGTGCGGCGACAATGGCTACGGCCAGCTTGGCCGCACGGGCAACAAGAGGTTGCTGCAAGAGGTGGAGTGTCCAGACGGCGCGGTCGCTTTGCAGGTAGCTTGCGGTGGTAAGCACACCTGCGTACTGTGCGAGGGAGGGCGGCTCTTCTCGTGCGGTCACAATACGTTCGGCCAGCTGGGCCTTGGCCACAAGGAACGCCAGCAGACGCTGCAGGAGGTGACAGAAGGCACGTCGCAGGACGGAGCGCGACCGTCGCGGGTGGCATGCGGCTATCGTGGCACGTGGGTTCATTTGTCCGAAGTAGGCCCTCCGCCTGCACAGCCTGAGGCACAGCACCCGCCCGAGGAGGCGTCTGAGAAGCTGGAGGAAATGCAGGACTCCAGGCTTAAGCGTGATCGCAGTTCTGGCGCGTCGTCCAACCCCGGGGGTTCCAAGCGGCAGGGCAGGGCGAGAGGGCAGGGCGAGAACGAATCCCCCGTACCGCAGCATAACCGCTGGCGAAGCGACGACCCACCCGACGTGGCTATCACAGTTCGACATATGCGGACGATTTTCGGCTTCAATCCTAATGACGAGCTGCTGGCGGAGCTGCTTCGCGCATGTGGCGCTGATGACCGCGACGACCTAAAGGCTGCCTGCGTAGATGCTTGCGACGGCCAGCGGCTTCGCAGCCTTCACTTCCAACGGCTCAGCTGGGCGGATCTGCATTGGCTAGTAGAGGAAGCTCTCGGAGGTAACGACGAGAACAGTGGCTTGTCTGTCGATGCGCTGGCTCGCAAGTTCATCGAATATCTACTACAAGATTGACCGGTCGCCTCGTAACACTAGTGCCTCCTCTCTCAGTTCTCTCAAAAAAGAAACGGGTGGTTTTTCTTGCTTTTATTTAATAAAAGAAAACACGCGTGACGCGAGAGAGAGAGAGAGAGAGAATTCTTGATACGAAACCACGACGACACACACCAGTCGACTCGCATCGGTTGCCTCCATGAACGGCGGAGCTATTCTCGCGTCCACACCACACCTGGCTCCAACGTGGACACGCCCATAGCTGGGGACACTACTAGGTCACGCATGGCATCAGAAGTTTTATCTCTGGGCCCCGAAAGGCATCTCTAGCAGCGTCGTTACGCATGCGCCCTCCCCTCCTGGGCGCATACGCCTCACGTCTCGACAGAGCATAAGCCCTTGGCGTGTGACGAGACGAGTTCTTCGCCATCGCAGCGAGCAGCAAGCCACTCTCCGCAGCAGCCGGAGGCATCGCCGCAGCACTGTCTGCGCCGCGGTCCCGCACCCGTCGACGAAGCTCCCCCCGCGGAAGACCGCGCGTAGCGACGCCTTGACGATCTCTCTCTCTCTCTCTCTCTCTCTCTCTCTACGCGTGACGCGCAGGACGCGAACGGGTGGCAGTCGCGAGCGCGCTCCCTTCTGGATGTCTCGCTCGACGCGCGGCTCGACCTCGGCTGCCGCCGCGGTGGCAGCCGTGGTGACCGACGTCTCCGTCGTCACCGCCAGCGTCGTGGCGGGGGTCGCTCCTTCCGCCGACACGGTGCGCGTGGAGGCGAGCGCTGTCAAGGTCGGCCCCGCCTCGAGTGGAGATGAGGACAGCAGCGACAGCGACGAGGAGGCGTGGCGGCGGGAGGGTCTGGTCAAGCACCTGGAGCGCAAGATCTGGCCCATCACGTGCGCCGTCATGCCCTTCGTGAACTCGGACCCGGCGGTCGCGGCGCGGTCGGCGCTCATTCCGCCGCCGCGGATGCTGCGGGGGAACCTGGCGCCGCACCAGCGCGTGGGGCTGACGTGGCTGCACACGCTCCACGAGCACGGCCACTCCGGCATCCTCGCCGACGAGATGGGGCTCGGGAAGACGGTGCAGACCATCTCGCTGCTCGCGACGCTGCTAGAGGCGGGCGACCCGGGCCCGCATCTGATCGTGGCGCCGGTGTCGGTGCTCGAGAACTGGCGGCGGGAGGTTGCGCAGTGGTGCCCCGAGATGCGCGTCCTCAAGTACTACGGCTCCGAGGCCGAGCGCGAGGAGATGCTCTCCGATCTCGCCGCGGCGGCGGAGGCGGAGGAGGAGGCGGAGGAGGCGGCGAAGCAGGCGGCGGCGGGCGGCGGGCAGGCGGCGGCGGCGGCAGGCGGCGGCGAGGGCGGCGAGGGCGGCGAGGGCGGCGAGGGCGGCGAGGGCGGCGAGGGTGGCGAGGGCGGGGAGGCGGCGGCGAGGAAGAAGCTGTCGCCGCACATTATCCTCTGCGCGTAGCACCGTCGTCGAGCATGAGCAAGAGGTGTGAACGGCGTCTCTTCACAGGCGCAGGTGTGAACAGGCGCGTACACCCTCTTCGAGCGCGACCACGAGAGGGCGAGGAGCGAGCGGCGCGCGCTGCGGCAGGCGGTCTTGTCGCGTCGCCGCGGCCGTTCGGCAGGGTATACTCTGTCCTGGACGAGGCGCAGCAGGTCAAGTCGATGCATAATATATAACACGTTGGTTTGGGTCAGGTACTTGGTCCTGGACGAGGCGCAGCAGGTCAAGAACAACCAGTCGAGCCGGTGCAAGAGCCTGCTCGAGCTAACCCTGACCCTGACCCTGACCCCTGACCCCTGACCCCTTACCCAGACACTGTCCCTAACCCTAACCCTGTCCCTAAGCCTAACCCTGCCCTTAACCCTTTACCCAGCCCCTAACCCTGCCCCTACCCCTACCCCACCCCCGTAGGTACAAGAACTTGCTCAAGCTGCGCGTGCGGCGCCGCCTTCTCCTGACCGGCACGCCCCGTCGAGAGTGCGCCGCGAGCTGCTCAGCCTTAATAATTAACTATTATTATTAAGGCACGCCCATCGAGAATGCGCCGCGCGAGCTGCTCTGCCTCCTCTCGTTTGCGGCGCCAAAGCGCTTCTCCCTAGAAGCGGAAATGCGCGTTCTCGTACTCCGACCAGTGCTCGAGAGGGCACGTACTCAACTGTGTTCGGCTGTATTCAGCCGTATTCGCTTCCCTCGTACTCACACGGTGCTCTGAATACTGTGCACACTACACCGAATCCCCCCCCCCCCCCCCCCATGTTCGCGCGTTATTACGTAGGCTCTTCTCGATCGCCGACGAGTTCGACCCGCGCACCAAGAAGCTGCTCAACCTCTTCACGCCCGAGGAGGAGGGCGACGTCGCCTCCGCCGTCCCGCGAGGGCGAGGGACGGTCTCCCGCTCCGGCGCGGCGGTCCGTCGCGGCCTTTTCTCTTTTCTCGCCTGTTGTCCAGAGCTGTCTCGTCGTGATAGGCGCACGGCGATGAGCTTTTGACGGCGTGTTTGGGGGGCGGGGGCGTGTCACTTGTCTTTCTTTCGCGTAGGCGCGGCGATCATCAAGTCGCTCGCGTCGCCATTCGTGCTGAGGCGACTCAAGTCGCAGGTGATAGCCCCGACCCTGGACTGCCGCGCTCGCCACCACCACTCTCCCCGCTGGTCCCTCGCCGTGTGCGTTTCACCCTCCTCCAGCCTCACCACCCGCACTGGAGGAAGTCTACCTGACTTTGCTTTGCCTTAGGTGATGGCGAGCTTGCCAAAGAAGACGGAGGAGGTGCTGACCGTGCCGATGCAGGAGGAGCAGAAGCGGCTCTACATGCGCATCCTCACCGACTTGCGGCAGCAGCAGGAGCGGCGCGAGGCGGCGTACGCGGAGCAGGAGAAGGCGAAGAACCGCGCTCTCCAGTCCGAGACCACCATTGAGCTGACCGTCACCGTGCGGCGCGGCGGCAACGGCGCCCTCGGCCTGAGGATGGACGACAACCGCGTTGTGTCGGTCAGCTGCTGGAGAGATTGCCCACAGTCTCCGATCTGCCGCGATTTTGCCGCAGCTATGCCGAGCTGCTGCCGAGATGTGACTGCAGGGGTAGCCGTTGTGGTGCCGAGGTGTGCCACGCCCCCCCTTTGCGTGCAGGTGAGCCCGGAGAGCAACGCCGCGGAGGTTGGCATCTTGGCGGGCGACCTGGTGTGGGAGGTGAACGGCAAGTCGACGCAGGGCTCCTCCTTCTCCTCGCTGCTGCCAGGGCCGGACAGCCCCGCGCCGATCAAGCTCAAGCTGCGGCGGACGCGCGTCGAGGGCGGCGCGGAGGCGGTGGAGGGCTCGGTGATGGCGGTGGCGGCGGTGGCGGGGTCGGTGGCGGAGGGGGCGGTGGCGGCGGTGGCGGCAGTGGCGGGTTCGGTAGCGGGTGCGGAGGGCGTCGCCGTCGTCAAGGGGGCGGCGGGCGCGTCGGTGCCGAGAGTCGTGACGGACGCCAAGGGGGAGCTGAAGGGGGAGGGCATCAGTCCCCCGCCGAACGTCGTCACCGACGTCAAGGTTGTCCTCTCGGCGCCGGCAATGTCCGCCGAGTGGATCCGCGACTCGTTTACGCGGCTGCGCAAGGCGGCGCAGCACGCGCTGCTGCTGCGGGGAGGCCGCTTCTACGACGAGGCCACATCTCCCCATAACTCCCCACATCTCCCGTATAACCCCATATCGCCCCGTATCTCGCCCCCCACGAGGCTGATGGCGCACAGCCCTACCTCCGGAGTATCTCCCCATCTCTCCGATCTCTCCCCATATCGCCCCATGTCAGGTGGCCACGCGGCGCATCGCTCGCTGCCTGACCTTCGAGGGCGCCTTTGCCGACGCAGGCCGGCTGCCGCCTTCGGAGGACGAAGTGATGGCCGAGCTGCGAGCGTCCTCCGACCTGCAGCTGCACTACTACTGCTCTCGGTACGCGGCGATCGCCGACCTGCAGCTCGACCTCGACGTGGCCGCCTTCGCGTCGGGCAAGGCGACCGCGCTGAAGAAGCTGCTGCCGGAGCTGCGCGACGGCGGGCACAAGGTTGTGATCTTCTCGCAGTGGACGATGACGCTCGACGTGCTTGAGCTCGTGTTGGGCCAGGTCGGCATCGAGTACCGCCGCTTCGACGGCTCGACCAGCGCCGCCGACCGGCAAGTCATCATCGACGAGTTCAGCCGCGACGGGACAGTGACGGCGCTACTCGTCACGACGCGCGCGGGTGGACTCGGCATCAACCTCACGTCGGCCGACACGGTGATTTTGCACGATTCGGACTTCAATCCGGCCGCCGACAAGCAGGCAATGGACCGGTGCCATCGGATGGGGCAGACGCGGCCGGTGCGCGTGATTCGGCTGGCGTCGGAGAGCACGGTGGACGAGCGGATCATCGCACTCGCGGCGGACAAAGCGCGCCGCACGAGGGACATCATCGGAGGCACGAGCAACGACGCCGAGGTGGTCGAGGCGGGCTCAGCCACCGAGGAGAGCGGAGTCAGCCGGATGGGCGGGATGCTGCGCGACGCCCTGGCGGCTGAGGCGGCGCAGTCGCTGGCGAGCGCTTCGGCGGGCGGCGAGGCGAAGAGGGAGGTCTGGAGCGACGGCGGCGACGCGGCATCGCAGGCGGAGCAGCACGAGGAGGTTGATTTGCGGCGCGTTGTCTGGGAGCTGTCGCACCAGGCATACGCCGTGTACGGCAAGGCGCGGCTCTGGCCGGACCAGTGGCCGAGGCCGATTTTCCCGGCGGACACCTCAAACCCGCAGCCGGGCGAGTGGACGCCGTATGCCAACAAGCTGCTCGTCGCGCCGCGCCTCGGCGAGCTACTCTCAAAGTGGCGCGATTTGCCGCACACCGCGCGCCGGACCCGCGACGTGCTCACGCGGCTGCTCGAGGCGCTCGTCAGGTACAAGCAGTTGGTGGTGCTGCAGATGCAACAGGAGCGGAAGAAGAAGCAAGAGGAGGAGGAGAAGAAGCGGCGGGAGCAGCAGCAGCTGCGGCAGCTGCAGCTGCAGCGGGAGCAGGAGAAGGCGCTCAAGGAGGCGGAGAGGCAGCGGCAGCTGCTGCAAAAAGAGGCGGAGCGGCAGATGGCGCAGTTTTTAAAGGACCAGGAGCACGCCACCGCACGGCAGCGGCACATGATGCAGCAGCAGCAGATGCAGCTTGAGCAGCAGATGCAGCTGCACCAGCTGCAGCAACAGCATCAGCAGCAGCAGCTCAAGCGGCAGCGCGCGTCGTCGGGCTCGAGTTTTGCCCTCCCGCCCCACGGCGGCGAGCAGCCCCTCAACCTCAAGTTCTCTCTTGGCGGAAGCGCGGCGTCACCAAAGGAGCGTCCCGCCAAGATGCCGAAGCTCAAGCTCACCACGGGCAGCATCGACGCGCAGCGCAAGAGCATGGTCAAGATCGTGCGCGATCTGAGCAAGCTGCCCTGCGCCGCCGGCTTCCTCGCGCCCGTCGACTGGAAGGCGCTCGGCCTGCGCGACTACCCCGTCCTGATCACGAAGCCGATGGACTTGGGCACCGTCGCCAAGCGGCTCAAGGAGGGGCGATACTCCTCGGTGCGCGACGTGTACCGCGACGTCGAGCTCGTCTGCGACAATGCGATGCGGTACAACGCCGACGGCTCCGAGTACTGGGAGGCGGGGCAAGAGCTCAAGGGCATCGCGCACCGCGCCTTTGCGCCGCTGCTCTCCCCCATCCCCGCGGGAGGCCCGAGCAGCGCGCCGAGCGCCTCGCCCGACCAGCAACCGCGGGTGGTCCTCAAGCTGCGCGGCTTCGAGGAGTGGCAGCGGCAGCAGATGAGCTTGGGGGGCGAGGCCGAGGCGGCGGCCCGACGCTCGCGCGCCAAGGAGGAGGAGCGGCGGCGGCGCGGCGCGGGTGGGCCAAGGCGGGGCGAGGGCGGCGCGGGACGCAGCGCCGCCGTCTCGCCGCCGCCACCTCCGGGTGCGGGCCTCTTCTCCTCCTCTCCAGCCGGCAGCGCGCTCTCCGGCCGCGCGAGCGCCGCCTCGCCCGCCGCCCTCTCGGCGGGGGCCACCTTCGGCCTGTCTCCGATGAGCGAGCGAGACGCCGCGCTGCTGAGCCTCGGCGGCTTCGGCCAGCTCCGGCCGATCTCGGCCAGCCTTGGCGAGCGAGACGACGCGCTGATGGGCTTCGGCGCGCTCGGGCCTCCGCAGGGGGCGCCGCCGTCGGCGGGGCGGTCGGAGAGGGGGCGCCGTGCGCAGGAGGCGGGCGCCGAGCCGGAGATGATGGAGGTGGAGCTTGGGCGGTCTGGGGGGGGTGACGGCGCGGTGGAGGAGGCCGAGGCGGCAAACGGCGGGGTCGGCGGGGAGGAGGGGGAGGAGGAGGAGGAGCGGGGGGCAGAGGAGGGGGGGGAGGGGGAGGCGGCTGAGGCGAGGGAAGGGGGGGAGGCCGCCGAGGCGGAGGGCGAGGAGGAAGAGGGCGAGGAGGAGGAGGGCGAGGAGGAGGAGGGCGAGCAAGGGAGCGAGGGGTCGGCCGGGGCTGAGGGTGGCGCCGATCGTCTCTCGACCAGCGGCGAAGCTGCAGCTGTAATTGATTCTATCTGCCGCCGGACCGTAGGCGCCGATCACGTCTCGGCTGGGGGCAGCGACGGCAGCGACGGCATCGGCGAGCGCAGCGCGGCAGAGGAGGAGGCGGAGGAGGCGAATGCAGAAGGGATGGCGGCGGCGGCGGCGGCGGCGGCGGAAGGCGAGGGACTCTCGCATACTGACGCCGCCGGCTTTAGCGAGGCCGATGCGGAGTCGGAGTCGGAGTCGGAGGCGGAGGCGGAGGGAGGCAGCGTGTCGCTGTCTGGCGGCGGAGACGCGTTGGCGGAGGAGGCGGAGGAGGCGCCCGAGGGGCAGGACCTCCTGCCGGAGCAAACGACCGCGCCGGAGGCGCTGGGCGGGGGTGGCGCAAGCCCGCTTGCCGGCGAGAGAGGCCTCCTCTCCCCCCGGTGCCCGCTCCCTCTGGGTCGTCACCTCCTCCCGCTCCCGGTTGGTAGGTCTGTTCGCTGGCGGGGGCTGTGCCGGCGCTCTTGCGGCGGACGGCGGCGCCGACAGCGGTTTTCCCGTCTGCAACGGCCCCGGCGGCGGCGGCGTGGGCGGGGTGGGCGGCGCCGGCGCCCATCTCGCTGCAGGACGGTCTGGGCCAGCCTCTCTCCAGCATGCGTTCGGGGGCGAGGCGGGGTCGGGCTGGCGGGCCAGCGGCGCGCCGTCTCCGCCACCACCAGCGGTGGCGAGCACCGCGACCGAGGTGCAGGGCGAGGAGGCGGACTTGCGTCAGCAGCACGCAAATGCGGCGAGTGCGCTCGAGGCGCTTCTCTCGTCGGGTTTGCCCGCCGCCGGGGTAGATGCAGACTGAGGGGAGGGGATTTTGCTTGGTGGTCCGGGTGATGTCTGGTCCGATTTGGGGGCGTTACACCCAGCCTTGTACTCGTGGTGGCGTTCTCTGTCCCTGGCCAGCGGCTAGGGACTAAGTGCAGGGGGGCGCGGGCTCGCCTCGCTGCCTCGCCGCCCCCTCCGCCGACGGCGCGCGCGCGACCATGCGCCGGCGCGCGGCTCCGAGTCAGAGTAGGCCGCCAAAAATCGTCGCACTGCACGAACCCGTCTCCGGCGCGGTCTGTTCACTCCCTTCACTGCCCTCGGCCCCTGGGGGGCCTCACTAGCACTCGCTGTGTAGCTTAGGGGCCCCCTAGCCTAGGCTTAAAAGGGTGGGCCCTGGGGCGCCTGCGGCTTAAACGGCTTAAAACGGGCCTGTTTTAAGGCTCTCTGGGCCGCGGCGGGGTCCGTCATGTCGCGCCCGTCCACGGTGAACCACTGCGCGCCCACGAAGCAGTGCGAGATGGGCGTCGCCGCGGGTTCGTTTCGGTCTTGATATGATGTAACTTATTCCGGGGCCGGTGTGCGGGGAGCGAACCTTAACGACCGCCCAGAAGCTTTCTGAGCGACCCAATCGGGCCGGGATCATCAGCATATGTCCCCTCCACAACATCGTGGGCGTTTGAGCGGTATTTGAGGAGCACCGCGACTCTGAAGTTCGGCCGGGTGGTCTGCAGACCCCCCCCCCGGAGCAGCAGAGGCTCCGTGGGGTTGAAAAGTCGACGCTGGGAGTCGCACTCGTCAAACCGTCGCAGGACCACGCGGTCCGCACGTACCGCCCACATCCCCTCCACCGCTGAGAAGGCGCAGATCGACCGCCGGGCCGCGTAGTCGTCGTCAAGGAGCGGTTTTTGGAGCCGTACGAAGAGGTCCCAGACGGGCGAAGATGCGGTTTTTCGACGACCACACGCGATGTGGTATCTGGTTTTTGCTAAAAACGGGCCGCCTAGTGCAGCATCACTAGTACAACACGCAACCACACTGAGAGCTCCACACTAGCCGGTATAGGCGAGCACCGGCGGCCTCACCGTCGCCGCTCGCGGCGGAGCCGACGGCGGAGCCACGGGCCGGTGCGACCTTTTGAGCGCCCATGAGCTCGCCGGGACGTCGCCGATGGCTTGGCGCGCCTCTTCCCGCCAGCGCGGGACGGCCTGCCTACAGGAGGGAGGGGGGAGAGACGGAACTGAGCCCTAGGTTCGTGATCCTGTCGCCGGCAAGGGCTGGGAGTAGAGGGCCCACAGCGTCCTAATCTAAAATCTGAGGATTAAGGATTCAGGCATCGCTTTAGTGAGGCCAAAGTGAGTTTATGGATGTGTGAGAACGATGCGCGACACGAGGAGGCACGCGGACCGACTCGTCGGCGACTCTGCTGCACGCCGTTTCAGCATTTTTCTCAGCGTGAGGGAGACGTGGAAGAGTGCCACCGTCGGGTAGGACGGGTCGGCCCGGAGCATCGGAGTAGCCGTCGTGGTCGCGGCGAGCAGCGCCGGCCACTCCGGCGCCGCGTCGGCAACATGGGAGCATGTCCACCGCCACTTCGCGGTCGCAGCGCTGTATTGTCGCCAAACGCCGCCATGTACCTTTTCGGGCAAACCATCGAGCTGCATATCGATTTCGACTTGACGGGCGCATGGAGGCATCGCGTCTCCATGCGCCCGTCAAGTCGGAACCAGTCTGCGGCGACCACAGCGACCTAGAAAGGTACATGGCGAGCTTTTCAGAGTCAAGCGATTGCGCGAAATCCCACAGTGGTGCATTTTGGGGCGCTGTGGGCCCCCTACTGGGAGAGGGGCGGCAAGCGACGGGCGGGTCCGCGACCTTTTGAGCGCGCATGAGCTCGCCGGGACGTCGCCGATGGCTTGGCGCGCCTCTTCCCGCCAGCGCGGGACGGCCTGCCTACAGGAGGGAGGGGGGGGAGACGGAACTGAGCCCTAGGTTCGTGATCCTGTCGCCGGCAAGGGCTGGGAGAGGGGCGGCAAGCGACGGGCGGGTCCGCGACCTTTTGAGCGCCCATGAGCCGGCAGGGAGGCCGGCGATGGCTCGGCCAGCTCCTTCCCGGCGGGTTCGTCGGGCCGTGCCTGGTCGGCGGGGCTCGGGTGAGGTGAGCGGGCCCGGGAGTCGCATCTGCGCGTCCCCGGCAGTGGCAGTGTGGGGGTAGATGGGAAGTGCGGAGATGGGAGGCAACGCGCCTGTTTGATGGCCGCACGAGGCAAAATTGGGCGCTCCGAGCGTCTTCTCGGCGAGAACGAACGGGCTGTGGATCGTCGGGGGGGTGACTGAGAGGGAGGTGGTCGTGTGCTCACTTTGTCGGCCGCGCGCGAGGTGAATACTGGGTCTGAGGCGCGCAGGAGGCGAGGGTGGGCGCGCCGGCGGTCGAGCCACCGAAGAATTCGACGTGGCGCAGCTCCGCGCCGGCGGGGACGACCGAGCACATGCTGTCGGCGGCGGTCACGCGACGAGCGAGAGCCGCAGGAGCCCTCTGAGAGCCAGGCGCGCGAACGCGGCGATGAGTGGCGCTTCGATCAGCCAAGGATTGGGATGACTGGGTGGAGAGACTGGTACGACCGTACCTGGGTATGGCGAAGGCTGGTGGCTAGGGTTAGCTGGGCGCGCACGGCGAGTCCAGTCACATTGCCGCCCCGCAACAGCGATATGAGTGGTCTCTCAGTGCGCGCTCTGCGTCCCTAGAACGTAGCGTGGCGTTGGTGCTGGAAGCAGTAAAATGGTACTATATGAGGCGGTGAAGCGCATTCGTCGTCAATTTTGCAAGCCCGGGCTTGCAAAGCCGTTCGAAGCGCCTGATTCGAGCGAGTGGAGGCAGGTTCGAGACCTGGTGGGGGGGTTTGGGGGGGTCGCCCGTCGCCCATCGGACCATCAAGGGATCCATCAAATCCGTCGAATCTGTCGACATCTGTCGACAGCTGGCGCGGCTGGTGCCGGCCGCTGCGCCAGAATTTTTTTGTGCTGAGCACAGGGTTGGTTGTGCCGGGCCGCCCCCGCGAGAGAAACTCGTCAGTAAAACTCTCGGGCGGCCCGGCTGTCTGAGGCTGGCACGCAGTGGCAAAAGCCCGCGGCTCGTCGCCAAGGAGTTACGAAGTTTTTCGATGGAAATATTTAAGGTACAGTAAGCTAAGCCTAAGGAGTTTAAGCCGTGTAAGGTGAGGTAAGGTAAAAAACTCCATCAACACTGAACAGTAAGAGCTCTACCTCTCAAGGCTAGAGGACACATACCTTGAGGCGGTAGATAGAACACTGTACGACCTTCGTACGACTGTTTTATTTGGACATATGTGCACATGCGGTGGGTCTTGGGTGAGCCAAACATCTTGGCGGGGCGATCGGCAGTCGCCCACAGCTCACAACGTCACATGGACTGTGTGAGCCTCGTGGGCGGGTAAGCGCGGGCGGCCCCCCGACGGCCACGCGCGAGCCCGGCGGCATGCTCTCGACAGCCTGTGCTGGGCCGGCCGTCCTCGGGCGAACGGCACGCGCAACTCGCCTCGGGGCGCCGCGCCGTGGCCAGCAGCCCGTCGCCCCTGCGACACGGCCGGACGGCGCGGGCTGCCCAACATCTAGGGGCGAGGCCGAGCGGGACTACGCCAGGCCCTACGCTCTCCACTAGCATTCAAATAATCTTGCCAGTTTCACTCGCTCCGCGTCTTCCTTCATCGCGCCGTACTTTCCGGCCAATTCCGCGGCGGTAAAGCCGGCGCCGTCCCGCGCCGCGGTGCTCGATCCCGCGCCCAGAAGCAGGCGGATGCACTCTTCGTTGCCGTTGGCAGCTGCTTCGTGCAATGGAGTCCTCTGGTTGTCGTTTCGCGTCACCTCCACGTCGGCCTTGCTCTGCAGCAGAAACGACAACGTTCGGTGGTGGCCATTCTTCGCTGCGACGCCGACGGCGGAAAGCCCAAGGCCCGGTGTTTTGTAGAGCACGTGCGCCGCATCCGTCCGCTCGACGATGTAGCGCACCAGACTTATGTTGCCCCAATTGGCTGAAATCGTGAGAGGCGTCATGCCGTACTTGTTGACAGCGCCGATGTCGAAGCCCAACTCCTCGATCAAGAAGCGAAATAGCGCCAAATTGCCGACGATGGCGGCGTACCAAGCCCAGCACTCGTCCGGCGGCCAGGCGTACTCGCCGCGATGCAGCAGCCACGCCTTGACGGCGTCCTCGGAGCCGTCCAGCGCGCCCTCCCAGTAGCTCTGGTCGTGCTCCTCGTCGGCCAAGTCGGCGAAGATGTACGCCTCGGCCCCCACGAGCAGGAAGAATGAGTGGTACGCGCCTCCGTCCGCGCCGTCGGCGCTCGCGATGTACCGCTCCCACATCGGGCGCGGCAACTCGCCTGACTCGACCAGGGGCTCCCACACGGAGCGCAAGGAGTCCAATGCGCTATGGTAGAGCTCGCGAATCACGGCGTGAAGGCCCTCGCGGTCGCTCAGCCTCGCAAAGTCGCCCGTGAGCACGGCCTTGCGCCGTTGCCAGCCAAGGTTGAGGCGGTCGTGGAAGCACTGCGTCGACGCCGACGGCTCCTCGCCTAGATGGTGTGTCAAGTAGATGGGCCGCCCTTCGCTCATGCGGGTCAAGTCAAGCGCCAGCGCCTCCATCCGGCACCAACCGCGCATCAACCACGTGTCGAAATTGCATTGGTGGCCACTCTCGCGGCGCACACCCAACGGAGTGCACACCCAGAAGTTAGAGGCCTGCGCGACGTAGGTGGGGATGGAGGTAATCGCCTTCGCTTGCTCCTCCTCCGCCCCTGCCTTTTGCGGGACGGAGAAGTAATCCAGCCAAACCCAACCCTCCGACACTGAGCGCTGGAACTCCTCGAACGTCCGCTCTCGCGTAGTGAGGACGTCACTCGAGGACGAGCGAGCGCGCGACCGACCGGTGAGAAACTTTGCGGCGACATCGTCATCGGCGAAAATGTTCTCGCCTCTGATGACGCGCCTGAAGACTTCCTGCATCGTCCGCAGGTGTACCGAGTCCGGATCGGGATGGCGAGTCGAAATCCACTGGTGGCTAACGAAGTTGATTGACGGCGCCTCCAATCGGTCGGCGCGCATGATGAGCCCTTTTACCAAGAGGTCTTCATGAGAACGCAGAGTTTCTAGCGCGAGGAAGTCGCCCACCCTCATGCAGTACAGTGGAAACGAAGCCATCGTCTTGCACAGCACAATCGGGACGTCTTTCAACTGTTGGAGTCGGCGCCGCGGGTGGCGCGCGGCGTGTGAGAGAGGATCGCAGAGGACATGAAAGGCCCGCGGGCGGTCGCCGCGCTTGAGCTCTGCTCTCTACCCAGGTACCTGTATGGATTTCCAGCAAAAACAACTCTCGAGGCTCTCGAGGTGGATATCCTTTGGCCGCGTTGGGTAGCGAGGATTGGTGTAACCCGAGCCACGGAGGCGTGTTTTCTGGCGGCCGACCGTCAGTGCACGGAGTTGCCACTTCTCCGACTGCCCCGGCTAGTTCCCGAGGTCGTCGGGTGTGACCCCTTCGTCCCCCGAGGAGGTGGCGGCGGAGGTGGCGGCGGCGGAGGCAGCGGCGGAGGCGGCGGCTGTAGAGGCGGCAGTGGCGGCAGTGGCGGCGGCGGAGGCTCAACAGGCGGCGGCAGCGGAGGCGGCGGCAGCGGCGGCGGCAGCGGCAGCAGCGTCGGCTGCGGCGAGTGTCGCCGCCCTCGCCTGCTCGACGAGCGCGGCAATGGCTACCTCGCCGACGTGGGCCTCGCGCGGCAGAGGCGACGGCCGGCAGCAATGGACAGGTGTCGCACCTGTCGACGGAGCGCATCTTCGGAAAGCCTGGCTACATTGATCAGATCATTCTCAACGACAACCAGGCTTCGCAGCTCACTGACGGCTTCGCACTCGGCATCACGCTTCTCGTCGCCCTGACCGGCCGCGGCGCCGTCGGCTTGCTCAACGCGTGCGAGGATGAATTGGAGGAGCCCGACACGGCGGAGGGCATCGCGGCGGCCGACGCGGGCTGGTCGGCAGCGCAGGCCGAGAAGCTGGCGCGGCTCGTGGTCGGGCTGGCATACGAGAGGAGCGGATGCCGCTCGCGGAGGCATTGCCGCGGCTCGAGGCGCTGGCCGAAGCGGCGGAGGCTGAGATTCCGAGCCTTGCAGGGGCGGCGGCAGCCGAGCCGGACGGGAGGCGCGCCAGTTTGACCTCTGCTACGACCATAAAGAAAACGAAGCACAACGTCCACGAGAAAAACGCACGCCGCCGGTCCACTCCACGCCGTGGGGCCAACGCACAAAGACTACGTCGGGGTACAACATGGCAAGACTACGACCGACCCGATCGGCAAAACTAAAAGGCAGCGCAGTGCGCGTCTACTAACGTGGAGACGCGGGTCCTCCGCTCTTTGCCACCGACGACCGGTGCACTCCACACACTCAACGCTGTGCCCCGCTAGTTTGCTCGCGGCTGCTCAACCCCGCCAGCCTATGCCACCAGGCCGGAAGAGATGATCCGTGCCAGCGGCTAAAGCGATTGGATCATGCCCAGCTCGTCGTCTAGCAGCTGAGTTCTCCTTCGCGGTTGGCAATCTGCAAGGCGCCCCCGCACGCATTGAGGTCCAGGTGGGAAGTCATCGACCCGCGTCCCCCGAACGTGCCGCAAGTGCACGTGAGGTGGTTGTTGGCACAGGTGCACTCGCTGCACGTGTCAATGAATGAGAAGGATTCCCACGGGGCCCATTGTTCCCACGGGGCCCAATATTCAAGCGGTTGCATGTCATCAATGTCTTCAATGAATGCTTGCTTTGACAGGTAACTCCGACGAAGCTTGTCCAACGGGATCTGCTCGCACTTGTCTGTGTTGCTGTCCACAAACAGCTGGCAGACGAACCGCCCCTCATTCACGTTGACAAAGTTGGACGTAGCGGCCGAGACGTAGCCGGAGTAGTGCACGCACGGGTGTCCATCCCACGCAGTCTCGCCGTCACTGCAGTGCCGGTGCTCCTCCACCTTGAAGACGGAGATGCCCCAAGCCTGATCGCCCTGCTCCGGGCCGCACGTCGACGTCGGCTCGAGCAGCGCGATGTTCTTGTGATCCCACGCGCTCGAGACCAGCGCGTCCGCCTCTGCCGCGTCGCCCTCGATGGTCTTTGCGAGGTGGTGCGGGAAGTCGGTGAATTTGACCGCCGTCTGCGGGTAGTAGTTGAAGGATATGTCGGCCATGAAGTGGGCCGCGGTATCGCCCTCCGTCTCGCTCGCCTCGACGTCGCGCTCCTTCATCACGACGTTGAGGTTCGAGCAGAAGCCGGAGGTGGCGATCAGCCAGGCGGGGTCGTCGACCACGTCGGGCACGGGAGAGGGCTTGGGCGCAAAGGCGAGGCCGCGAGCGGCTGGCTTGACGTCGTGGACGGTGTTGGCCTGCGCACGCGGTGTAGGCTCAGCCTGCCGGTGTGAGTATGCGTGGCGGGGTGGAGCGACGCACCGGCAGGGCAGACGCCGAGAGCGCGACGAGCAGAAGCGAGGCAATCTTCAGCATGGCCGTCCAAGATGTACCCCGCGAGATGTACCCTAGGCCCCTCGGGCGCGGTAGGGAACTGGCCGTACCGCGTACCGCTTCACACCGAGGGCGCCGTACCGATACCGCTAGGCTCTCCGGCGCCCCGTACCGCTACCCTGTAGCGAGAAAACAGTTCGCCGTACCGTCAGTCGCGACGGGAGGCGTTGTCGCCCCGAGATCCGCCTCGCAAAGTGCGTGCGGCGGCGCGTGTGGCATCAGCGTCGCCGAGAGCGCCGTGGAGGCCGTGAGCGAACGAGATGGGAATCGCCGAGTATTGTCACTCGCTTTTTCTCGTGCCTCTTTCTCCTTTACCTTCTTACAGCTTCCCTCCGTTAACTTTGAACATGCAACTTTGTCGCCGACGATCACCTTCCACTCGAACGCTGCTGCTCAATCGGCTGCTCACGAGCGCCGGAGAGCAGCGACAACTGCCCCTTTGGCGTCGAGTGCTGTGCCCGAAGGTGGGTGCGCAAGCTTCTGGGTGGGTCTGGAGAGGGGCCATTTTCATGTGCTTGCTCGTACATAGGCTACGCTGGAGTGCCGCAACGCCAAGCGGTCGACGGCACGCTCTCCGTCAACAATGCCTCCTTTGCCCCTCCTTGCGATAGGCAGCGGCTCGTCGCAAAGATGCTCCTCTCCCATGACATGCGGTACACCGCCACAGGCATCACTGAGCGCGACGACCGCTGCGGCACGCGACCGTCTGGCGAGCTGCGCTCGCCCACGCCGGCTGTGCACATGCACATGCACATGCTACATGTTGTTGTTGTGCATGTGTCGATATTTCGCGCATAAGCTTGCTCATGCACACTACTAGCAGCATGGCGTTCAAGAAATTGAAAAAAAGAAAAAAGAAAAAACAGGGGACGCAGAAGCCGACAATGCTGTGCGTTCTCACCCACTACGCTGTGGTGGTTTGTGTGCGGGTTGTTCTGGGAGGCCTACCTCCCGTCATCTTAGAAGTTTTCTGAAGAATTCTATGTATGTATGTAGGAAGGTGAAGAACAGTCAGGCTCGGACTGGACACCAACGCGGTATGGGTGGACGCAAGACAGATGATGACGACACGCACGAGCGACACACAGACACAAACAAGCTCACAAGACACACAGCCAGCGGGCTGCCACACATCCTGAGTTGGCGTACACATCACTCAGGCCACGTCCCCCCTGTCGCCCCCCCCAGCACTCCAAGGTGCCAAGAGACAAACAACAGCACAACAACACAGACAGGCGACAGGGTCGAACGTGTGAGACTAGAGCAGGCTTGCTCCGCCTCTAGCAATCTCGTCGCCGGCCGCAAGGCACGGACGAGACCGTGTGTGGGGTCTTGTGAGGTGTCTATGGACGCCCTCCTCACAGGCTATTGGCCAGCCGCTAGCCCTAACTCGCACTCATGGGTGACGACAGTTCATTGGATGAGTGGTTGCGAGCAGAGGCGCGTTGCCAAGGAGCTTACCAACGAGGCGCTTCGCAGTGGCGGCCGCAAGGCGCCCTCCAAAGGCAACAAGGTCGGAAGACGCAAGAACCACAAATGCTGGCGAGAGGCGATCCGTTTTGTCGCCGTCAGCCAACCAGGGGCCGGCGCCTTCCTCAACGCCATCCCCATGCGTGATGATATGAAGATGGAGTCCTGGGCGATGCGCGTCGGGAGAGCGGCATTGTGCATGGTGCGGAGTGCATTGCCGTTCTTAACGGAGTCGCTTAGGCGGCTCCGGTGGTGAGCCGGTGTGTGTGCCAGTCCGCGCCAGTCCGCGCCCTTGTCGTGCCAGTGTGCTGTGAGAGAGGCTTGTATTTTAAGAATTCTTCCCCGCATAGAAGAATTCCCGAGGCCGCGTATTTACTGGGAAGCGTCAGCCGAACACACAAATGCTGTGCGTGCTCACCCACTGCGGCTTCTCGCCTCCCAACGCGTTTGCTTCTCGCCTCCACGCCGACCACCAGCATGTTCGCACCTCGCATATGACGATGGTTGACTCGTGGTACGACGCCGGCCAGCGACTCAGCACCGCAGCCGCGATGAGAGCAGCGAGCCCCGCTGCCGGCGGATCCTCCCGTCTCGAAGCCGAGCTCGAATCGACCAAGGCGGCGCTGCTGAAAGTCGCTCTCCTGAGCGGTCGTGGTGCGTGGGCGCGGCCGTCAGAGCGGGTCGCCGCTGCGCAGCTCGTCGAGAGCTTGGAGCAAGCGGCGGAGCAGGGCGGCGGGGAGGCGCCCTCCCTGCGGGACGGGACGTGGGAGCTCGTCCTCTCGGACGTGGAGCCCTTCCGTGCCTCCACCTTCTTCCTCGCGCTCGGCGAGGCGGTCGAGGCGCTGATTCAGAAGGGCGCGTCCGACGGGGCGCTGACCGTGCACGCGCTCGCGACGGGCGGCGGCGAGGTCGGCCGCGTGGCTCACGTCGTGGAAGGCGGCGGCGGCTTCGTCTGCACTTGTCGATCCCACGCGCCGAGGTCACCCGAGATCGTCCGATGGCAGGCGGCGGCGGTCGGCTCCATTCCCTCGTCGAGCTCAAGAGCGGCTCGCTGCGCCCTAGAAGCGGAAGACGTGTTCTTGCATTCCGCTGCACTGTCCCTGTACTCGCCTCCCTCGTGTCCACGCGTTGCTCTGATATTCCAACTACCGCTCGAGAGGACGCGCATTCCGCTGCACTCACTCTACTCGCCTCCCTCGTGTCCACGGCGGTGCTCTGACATACCCCGCACAGTACTCCCCTTCCCGCCCACGCCGGTGCATTCGCCACGTAGGTTCGCTGCCCTCCCTCCCCCTCGCCCTGGCCGGCGTGGTGGTGAGCAGCGGCGAGCTGCAGGCTGGTTAACTCATTCACTCATTCACTACTTAGTTAATTAATTATTAGCTCGCGGGCCGACTCCCGGTGTGATCTCACCCCGCTCGTCGGCCTCGTAAGGCTGCGCGGGCGGGCGGCGGCGTCTTCGACCTCAGACTCGTCAACACCAGCGTGCAGCAAAACGAGGTGCGGACCCCGAGATCGCCCGAGATCACCCGAGATTGCCCGCGATTGCCGGAGATCACCCGAGATTGCCCGAGATTGGCTGCAGGTGCGGTACGGTCTGCCGACGGAGGGCGGGCTGGCGCCGGGCGTGGAGAGGAGCGCGCTCTAGAGTCTGGCTCAGCACGGGATGCTATGCAGCTGTCTTCGGCCGTATATTCCGCCGTATTCATTGTACACTCGTAGCCCGTGTATTCACGCGGTGCCGCCCCCACCCTGATACTCTTCCAGATCTGTAGGAGCCTTCTCTCGTGGATCGGCGACCAGACCGTGCCGAGCGGGGAGGTGTTTTCGCGCGTGCTGGAGCCGCTCGGCGGCGGCCCCTCCGCGCAGCTCCGCCTCAGCTACTCGGACGGCGAGCGGGGGAAGGGGGGGGGGAGGCGCGCACGTCTCTGCGATCGGCCGAGACGGCTCGAGATTGTCGCGAGGTTAGGCGAGCTGATGGTCTGGCGCGCGCCCAAGCTCGGCGACCACTTCTTCGTGTTTGTGCGGGGCGAGGAGGAGACGTGGCCGGCGATGGAGGAGACGCGGCGGCGGCAGGCCAGCTCCGCCACGCAAAGCGCGGTCGGCTCCGCCTTCGCGCTCGGGATGCTCAACCCCTTCTTCTCGCGAGCCGCCGGAGCGCGCAAGTCGTGAGGGCCGCACACGTCGCACCCACCACACGTGCATTTGCGTTTCTGCATTACGTTGGCGATTGTGTGCGCACTCTCGTCACGCGATTTTCTCTCGTATCATAACAAAGAGAAATATTTTAGCTGAACTTCGTTTTCTTGTTTTCTCATATTTGGAGGAGGTGGGAGTTGGAGGTGATGGGGATGATGCGTGATGGTTGTGACTTGTGTCGGCGAGCAGCTCTACGGTGAAGGTCTTGGCGGATTCGATCATCTGCCTGAGGACGACTTCCTTTCTCTGGTAGGACGGGAACGAGATGGTAGTAGGGAGTAGAAGAAAGCAAAGAGGAGCCCTGCGCACGCACGACTCCGCAGGAGCAGCCCCTCCCCAGACAAAAGACAAGGGAGAGGTGGGTGGGTCACAGAAAACCACGGCCGCCAGCGACTGAGGCTCCCACGTTGCCCGCCAAAAGAAAGCGAATTGTTGACTTGGGCCCTCGGGGAGGCCTGCGGGCGGCCTTCTCTCGAGGTCTCGAGATACACGGAGCGGCCAAACTCCCACGTGTCGCAAGGCCAAGGAACTCGTACGTCCCCCGGCGCAAGCTCCCCTTTCGCGACGTAATGGCAGACGCCACAGCGGTCGTGCTCGCCCTGTCCACTCTTGGAGCTCTGTACCGCTGGCCGGACCTGAGGCCGGTGGCTGCTCGCCTGCTCAGATGGTTCGGAGGCTTCTTCCTCGCGCTGCTTGTCCTGACGATTCTCTGCATCGTTGTTGCGGACGTCGAAGCACTGCAAAAAAGAAGCCCTCTCTACACCGCTGCCCGAGCCGGTAACCGCCCTCGAGTCGTCGAGCTTCTCCAGTACCAGCATGTGCGCAGCGACATCCACGTGGGCAGGCGGATTGGCTTTGGTATGCTCGGCTCGGAAACGCCGCTGTGTGCTGCCGCCCAGAATGGCCACACAGAGGTGGTGGCGGCACTGCTGAAGGCGGGCGCCAACCCGAACACTCCCTGGACGCTTGGCCTCGGTATGCTCGGCTCGGGCACGCCGCTGATTGCTGCCGCCGCCCAAGGCCACACGGAGGTGGTGGCGGAGCTGCTGAAGGCGGGTGCCAACCCGAACACTCCCGACACGTTTGGCCTCGGCATGCTCTTGTCGGACACGCCGCTGCACGCTGCCGCCCAGAATGGCCACACAGAAATGGTGGCGGAGCTGCTGAAGGCGGGCGCCAACCCGAACACTCCCTCCACGCTTGGCCTCGGCATACTCGCCTCGGCCACGCCGCTGTTTGTTGCCGCCGTGAATGGCCACACAGTGGTGGTGGCGGAGCTGCTGAAGGCGGGCGCCAACCCGAACACTCCCTCCACGTTTGCCCTCGGCATACTCGCCTCGGGCACGCCGCTGTGTGCTGCGAACGTCACCTGGAGCCTCTGGTTGGGTAGAGACACCTGGCATGGCCACACTGAGGTGGTGGCGGCGCTGCTGAAGGCGGGTGCCAACCCAAACACTCCCTATACGGTTGACCTCGGCATGCTCTACTCGGAAACGCCGCTGCATGCTGCCGCCGATAACGGCCACACAGAGGTGGTGGCGGAGCTGCTGAAGGCGGGCGCCAACCCGAGCACTCCCTTCACGCTTGGCCTCGGCATGCTCTTCTCGGGCACGCCGCTGCATGCTGCCTCCTTTAAAGGCCACACCGAGATAAAGGCACTGCTGCTGAAGGCTGGTGCCGACAGTTGATGGGAACGTTGGGTCGGTGGACGGTGCGGCGCACTGTACACAACGTCGCGGTGGGTGGCTAGAGAGTCAAGCGGCGCTTCACTAGACACTATACGTAAAGCCGTTGACGACAGTGCTCAGTGGTTACTCACATTCGTTTCGCTTTCGGAGGGGTACGCTCTTCTACACGGTCCGCCGGGCGATATCGTTCCCTCGTTCGGAACTCACATCTCACAATCTCTTTCGTGTATCTCTTTCAAAAGCGGTATCTCTGTCCCCCCTGTGTTGATCTCAGGTCGAGCTTGCGCACGATAGCGCAGAGTGGGCGGAGCAGTCCCCCTCCCCCCGCAGGAACGCGTGGGCCGCAATCTCCGAGAGTCCGATCCGCTCTACAGCGGCGTCCGCGGTCATGCGACGCACCAGCTCCGCCACCCCAGCAGGCAGCTCCTCCGGCTCTCGCGTCGCCGGCGCGGGCCCGGCCGCCGCCGCCCAGCAGCAGCCGCCGCCGCCGCCGACCTGGGCATAGTGCATAGAGCCGTATAGGCGGTGCCGGAGGACGCATGCGACGCCGTTCTCAGGGTGGGTCGTCGAGAAATGTGGCGCCGGAGTGTGTGAGCAGAGAGGAGGTATGTGTGTGTCGGGCGCAGTGTACTGCGCTGCTGCCGCCACACCTGCTCCACGCGCCCTCGCGCCTCCTCGGCGGCTAGGACCGGCGCCGGCGCTCTGCCGAGCAGCAAGTAGCGCAGCACGAGCCCGAGCGAGAAGACGTCGAGCCGCGCCGCCTACGATCTCGGCCAATCTCGGCTCATCTCGGCCGATCTCGCCGTCCGGGCGCTGCGTAGTACATCCTCATGCACCTGCGTTATATGCAGACTACACGACATCAACTACCACCAAGCCAGTTCCTAGACGAGTCCCTGATAATGAGACTACAGTCGTTCCCAGCGTGTCTCCTGCCCCCGGTCAACATCTCAACATGCCGCGAGCGAGGTGGATTTCAGCCACGCCCCCCGTCGCTAGTCGCTTGGGCCGTGGATAGGCGGCCAGATGTCTTGGCATTAAGGATGCCTACTACTGCTGCTACGTCTAGCTGCCTCGCCTCCGCCGCCGAGAGGCTAGTTAGGTGATTAATTAAGCAGTAATGGAGAAGTCTAGCTGCCTCGCCTCCGCCGCCGAGAGGCTCATGCTGCTCGTGCGCGTCAGAATCGCCGCGCGCACCTGCGACCGTGCGCGCGGGGGGAGCAAGCACGCCGTCGCTGTCGCTGTCGCTCTATCTATCAAGGGCTGGCGTGGGTCCAGACCACCCCTCGCAGCTGGCCAGCTCCACCTTCTCTCGGCCCAGTCACGCTGCACTCTCGGTGACTCTCTCCGCTAGCATCGGCGACTCTCGGCGACGCCTCTGGCGAGAGGTAGATAGCGTGCTAGTTCATTAACAATTAAGTACGATGGTCGTAATTAGTTATTATCTAGCACGCCTCTGGCGAGAGGTAGGGCGGGGCACTTCATTCATTAAAAATTAGCAACTATTTATACGATGAAGCACGACTCTGGCGAGAGGTGAGCGAGTTGCTTCATTCAGGCTTAATTAATTAATTAAGGCACGCCTCTGGCGAGAGGTAGAGCGTGTTACTTCATTAGCAATTAGGTAATTAGCAATTAATTAAGGCACGCCTCTGGCGAGAGGTAGAGCGTGTTGCCGTGCGCAGAGAGGTCGTGCCGCTCCTAGTCACCCATTCACACCGCTAGTGAGTTAAGCCTTTGGTGAGAGGTCCGCATGTCCGGGCTTGGCCGAGGTTGGCCGAGGATGTCCGAGGTTGGCCGAGGTTGGCCGAGGTTGGCCGAGGTTGGTCGAGGATGTCCGAGGTTGGTCCAGATCGATCGACATTGGCCGAGATTGGTCGAGATTCGCCGAGGATGTCCGAGATTGGTCGAGATTGGTCGCAGCTGTCCGAGATTCGCCGCGAAAGGGAAGCGAGGGGGCGGCAGTACTATTCCTAGTACTAGACGTAGTAGATGTGTGGCGCAGCGCCCAGAGGGGCCAGGAGCTAGCATGTTCTCCTGCGCCCCCCTCACCCCGCCTCCGTCCAGCGCCTCTGCCGAAAAGGCGACGCGTCCGCCGAGCCCGCCGCTGCCGCCTCCGCCGCCGCCATCCTCGCTGCCCCCCTTCTTCTCCCCGCGTCTGCCGCCGCCGCTCTCGCCCCTCTTCTCCCCTCCGCCTCCGCTCTCGCCCCCCTTCTCTCCTCCGCCCTCGCCAGAGCGTCGAGAGGCGGCGGCGGGGGACCCGCCCCGTCGGCTGGGCGACCCCTCGCCGCGGCGTCGGGAGGGCGCCTAGCATGACTCCGCACGCGTCCATGAATGAAGTCGCTCCACCGCCCTCCGGCCGTACCTTTACGGTAAACCAGAGGGCTGCGGGGTCACTTCACACTCCCAAGGGGCTGGCGCCTAGCATGAAGCAACCGCGCGCCGTGTGCGGTTCGCTGGCCATGGGCTGCCTCTGATCCGCAAACTGGGAGGGGAGCGAGAGAGCGCCGGCGGGGAGATGCACGGGAAGGGCAGCAGCCGCGCGAGCCCAAAGTCGATCAGCTTCACCTGCAGTCAGTCAGTCAGTGTTACACACGTCCTAGCATGAAAGACGGGGCGCACGCACTCGCGGAGCACACGCGGGGGCGTGACACGCGAGGCGGTGTGTGCGTTCTCAGGGAAAGGCATCACCACGCAGACAAAAGTGCAATCGTCCGAGAGAGGGGCCGCAGTGGCGACAAGCACCTGCGGCACAGCACTCAGCAGCATCAGGGTGTCTCGGAGTCGCAAGGCTGGCCGCGCCCCGACCCGGACACTCGCGAGCCGGAGGTGTGCTCGCAGGCGTGCGGTTCTCTGGAACTGCACGCTCCCGAGGCGTGTGTTTGTGCAACAAGCCTCCTCGCGCTCGTTGCGCGCTGCTGGCTGACCAGTCACTGCCCTCTTGGTCCGCGCCACGACCCGCGCGAGCGGTTTGACAAGTGATTTGACTGACACGCAGGGACGGCGGAGGCGGGCCTGTCACCTGCTCCTCGCGCAAGCTCGAGCGGCGCAGGTCGGAGATCGGCGAGGCGAAGCAGATGTTAGACGGCTTGACGTCGCGGTGCACGATGCCACGTGAGTGGAGGTGGAGCAGCGCGTCGACACACTGGCGCAGCACGGCCGCAGCCTCGCAGAGCTCAGTCGCGCCCCGCTTGGCGAGCACGAGCTGCAGGTCGGGGCCTGGTGAGAGTGGGACAGCTTAGAGACGAGCGCGGCGGTGCAGTATTTCAAAGATATGGTTCCTCTGGGCGATGCGGGCTGCGATGGTGAGGGAGATTGCCTCGACAGAGCTCCATGATGATGAAGAGGCGGTCCGAGCCCGAGGCCCGAACGAGATCGAATACACGCACCACGTTTGGGTGATCGAGTCGCCTCATCAGGGCCACCTCCTGCTCGATTGCGTCCGCCGTCCAGGCCGTCTCTGACCTCGGGAGGACTGACAGGTCGAGCGACTTGATCGCCACGGACCTGCGGCCGTCGCGAAAGTCTCGAGCCTCGTTGACAACGCCGTACGCGCCACGGCCGAGCTCACGGCCTAGTCTGTAGCGGCCCAGAAGCATGTCGATTGAGAGCAACGAACGAGTAGGGTGGAGTGCTCTGTGACGAAGTAAAAAAAGAAATAACCGTTGGACCATTTCCACATACCTCGCCATGCAGGAAGACCCGATGCGCGGCGGCGACTGGCCGCGCCGCACGCGGGGAGCCGGTTTAATATAAAATGAACTCGGGAGCCGGTTAAATCCGTTTCAATTGGAGGCTTGCCTCCACCGCGGCGAGACGCGCCTCGGTTGTCTCCAGACGCTGCTCGAGCGCCTTGGCGCCGATCGCCCTCGACGCGCGCGATCCGAGAGAGATATTGTTTTGTTTTTGCGATCCGTGCACCGCGTGGGAGCCGTGCTTGAAGACAAGTCCAGATACCAGAAAGCTCTGCGACTGCGCGATGGGTTCCAAAGGGATGCCGTGGGTCCATTCGAACTTCCCCTTGGGAATGCACTTCTGCTTTCCTCCGCGGTATTGCAATAATGCCTGGTTTTGGTAGTACCATCCGATTGCCCTTATAGCGCCCAGGGGCGTGTGTGATCCCCAAATTCCCCCCTCTCCCAGGACGCAGGAGACGACCAGGAATGAGGAGTTGCGCGGAATCGTCATATTCTCATTCGGGCGGATGCGAGTCTTCGAATGGCAGGGGAGCGGTGATGACCGGGCCTGTGCCAAAGTGCGTCGTCTCTTTCTTGGACAAGATGCAATCCCTGCGGCCGTGAAGTCACCGTTAGACCCCAATAGGGGTCCACAACGACACGCGTTCTGCGGCGCGAAACATTTTACGCGGCGCTTTCTTTTCCTTTGCACGGAGTAGGGGCTAGACTGTGCCCTCAGCTCTACAAACATACAACAGTCACTGCGCTTCTCGCCCACTGCGCCGCTGGGCGCCTTCCTGCCGTCCGTGGGCCCTTCGCGAGGCGTATCTGACGTGAGGACGGCGACGCAGAGCGGCGAAGCACGAGTGTTCGCTGCACACCAAGATCCCAGACCACCAAGATCCCAAAGCAAGGGGAGGAGCAAATGATGGCGCGCTGTTGTCCAAAGCCCCAGGGGACACAGCGAAGACGCGCTGGTCAGGGACCGGGGCCAGAGGCCAGCCTCGGCGACGACACAACCTTGTGGCCGGCGTACAGCTCTCTCTCTCTCACACACACACACACACAAAGAAACAAAGTCTCCCGCCGTTTACTTTTGCAGCTACTCGTCCTCCTCGCTGCCGTCAGAAGAGACTGGCGTGGGCGGCCGGCTCGCCCACACCTCAATCTTCTTGGGCAGAAGCTGGCTCGACAACTCCTCTCCGTGGCCTGGCCTAGGCAGCCATGTTCGCCCTCACCCCAGGTAAAGACGGCGCCGTTGGCCGTGATGGCGACGCTGTAGATGCGTCCAGCCGACACGGCGACGACGCGCTGGCCCGCAAAGGCATCGACCTTCTTGGGCAGCAGCTGGTTGTGCCTGTTGCCGTGGCCCAGCTGGCCTGCTGTTCCATTGCCCCAGCTCCAGGCGGTGCCATCGGCGGTGAGGGCGAGGCTGTGGTGGCGTCCCGATACGGCGACGACGCGCTGCCCAGCCAAGGCCTCGACCTTCTTCGGGACGGCAGCAGCTAGCGCTGCTGGTCGCCGTGGCCCAACCTGCCAAAGTCTCCATTGCCCCAGCTCCACAAAGCTCCGTCGGCGGTGAGGGCGAGGCTGTGCGTAGATCCAGCCGACACAGCGACAACGCGCTGCCCCGCCAAGGCCTCGACCTTCTTGGGCTGCCACTGGCTCTGCTCGTCGCCGTGGCCCAGCTTGCCGAAGCCTCCACCGCCCCAGCTGCAGACGGCGCCGGCGGCGGTGATGGCGAGGCTGTGGTACTCTCCAGCCGACACAGCGACGACGCGCTGCCCAGCAAAGGCCTCTAGCTTCTCGGGCAACGCCAGGCTCTGCTGGTCGCCGTGGCCCAGCGTGCCTAAGCCTCCATCGCCCCAGCTCCAGACAGCGCCGTCGGCGGTGATGGCGAGGCTGTGAACCTCTCCAGCCGAGATAGCGACGACGCGCTGCCCCGCAAAAGCCTCGAGCTTCTTCGGCAGGAGCTGATCCTCCTCGTAGCTGTGGCCCTCCTCCTGGCTGAGGCCGTGGCCCAACTTGTACTTCCCTCCTTCACCCCAGCTCCAGACAACGCCGTCGGCGGAGAGGTTGTGCCCGCAAGGCCGGTAGGAAGATGACATCCCCCGTGATCCAGACTGCCCCGTTGGGAGCGGCCGCACTCTGCTCGCTACCCCCCCTGCACAACTAAGCTCATCCCTGCTGCTAGGGGGGGGGGTCTGACCCCCCAGCAGCAGAGCGCTCCTGCTGGGGGGGGGGGTCCCGACCCCCCAGCAGCAGAGCGCTGCTGCTGGGGGGGGGGGGTCCGCCCTTAACTTAATTGTGCCGGGGGGGTAGCGAGCAGAGTGCGGCCGCTCTGGAGGTAGGCCGCTCGTCTAGCAGATCAGCCTTACTTTACATAGAGGGCGCGCGCGGCGCGGGACCCCTTAGTCTAGTGTAAGCCGGCCGGGGGCGCGGGCGGAGTTCGTCGGTCTCTTCCCCGTGCGGGGCCTCGATTACCTAGTGATCCGGGCACATCCGGTAAAACGGGGTCAACTCTTCATTTTGTTCGTCAAGCACAACAGCACTCCACAGGCGGTCATGGACACACTCTTCGCACACACGGTTCACGCGCCTCACTCTGCAATCTTCTGCACCTCTCCGGCCCCACACCTGTGGACAACTCTCCGCCAGCGAAGGCCACCACCTCCGGACGCGGAGGCGGCCTCGACCAATAAACAGCTCACGACTGAGCCCATGCGCTCAATCCAATCCCCCCCCCACCCCCCCCACCACCACCCACCCACCCACCCACCTTCTCCTTCTGCCACGCCCCGTGTGCACCGCGCGCCTCACCTCTGAAGCTGCTGCACCTTGCGCCTTCGACCGACCCCTCGCGAACCGGCCCGCGCCCAGACGGCCGGCCAGAGCAGGCGATCGGCTAGACGAGGTGCGCCGAAGCGGGCGGCGCCATCTGCCGGCGGCGCCGCGCGGCCAGGGCGACGGCGAGGAGGGAGAGGGCGAGGAGGCCGACGGAGGGGAGGAGGAGGAGGGAGCCTGCGGTGTGTGGAGCGGCGGTGTGTGAACACGGGGTGTGAAGACGCGGCTGTGCAGCGCCTTTAATGTGTTGCGCGCACGCGAGGGTACAGGGAGGACGGGTGCGAGGAGAAGCGGAGGGCAGCCGTGCGCGCGCTGTCTCGCTAGGTAGACTTACTCTCTTCCACCCCGTGTGCCGCATGTAGCTTGCCCGCTGTTTACATTCCCTCGTAGTTGGTAATCATAATTAAGAGTTTCGGTGCCGCATCTCGCGCGTCAGTATTTTATGTTGCAGGCATTCACACCAGTCATAATTAGCCAATGATGTGATCAAGAGTTGCAGGTGCCGCATCTAGAACGCCGCGGACCGCGCGAGGCCTATCGCGTGAACGCACCACGATCAGGGCGTGAATCCGGCCTCGTGCCGTGCAGACATTGGCCACCAGCCATTCACAATGGCTACTGTATGGCTGAATGCAGCGGAGTCCGTGTCCTCTCGAGCGCTGGTCGGAATGCAAGAACACACACCCCCATCTCCGGAGCAGTCCATCTCCCCAGATCTCCCCAGATCTCCCCAGATCTCCCCAGATCTCCCCAGATCTCTCCGGATCTCCCCGGATCTCCCCGGATCTCAGCCATCTGGGGCGTGAGACCTCGGCCTCGGTCCCCTCGCCGCCCTCCTGCAGCGCCGCCGCAGACATCTCTTCGCTCACCGCGCTGAGGTACTGCGCGGCCTGTTCACGCAGACAGTGTTTATTAAAAGAAGATACAAGTCCCTCCGATGGCGCAGCGTTGGCGCTGCCGCGCTAGCTTGTGGAATGCGTGAAGTGCGTTCACACACCGGGGTCTCGGAAGCGTCTCGGAAGCGACTCGGAAGCGTCTCGGTTTTCTCGGAAGTGACCCGCGGCGCCTGCTCCAGGTACCGCGTCGCATTCAGCCCCGCGACCTGCTCCTGCACCGCGAACACCGCCTGTGGACGTGTCCCGGACGTGTCCCGGACGTGGCATGGTCACCGGGACCGGCGAGCGGCACGGGGCGCAGCGGGCATCTCGGACCATCTTTTTGCGCTGTCTCGGTGGTGTCTCGGAAATATCTCGCGAGTCTAGTGTGTCCCGCAGCGCCTGCTCTTTGTCGATCGCGCCAAGCTGTGCGTACGCGGAGGCTTTGGTCGAGACCGCTGCGTCCGCAGCCTCGTACACGGCCGACTGCGCCGCCGAGGCCGCACTCACGACCGTCGGGTAGTCGATGCTCGTGTTGCCGAGGACAAGTGCGGGTGCGCCGCTCACATTGAAGCCTTCAAGCTGCGTGATTATCTCCGTGGCGTTGATGGACGTGACAAAAGACGCCAGCGAGCCCCAGTCCATGGCTGCCACTGCGAGCGGCAAGGCTTCGTCAGCGCCAGCCGAGGCAGCGGCAGTGTGCTCAGCGCAACTAGGAGAGGCGGCGGCGGGTAGAGTGGTAGCGGCGCGAGCGGACCTGAAGGACCAAGGGTCGGTCGCCCCCGGCCGAAATAAAGCGGTTTCACGGGAGAAAAGAATTCTACAAAAAAGAAAACAATTTTACGACATGGAGGTTCTCGAGGTGGATGTCCTTTGGCCGCGTTGGGTAGCGAGGATTGGTGTAAAAGAAAAAAACGCCCCTCTCACAGCCTGGCTGTTCTTCACCTTCCTAACTAACTAACTCTCACAGCAGACTGGCACGAACACTAGCACCACAAAAGACACACAGCAGACAACGGCCCTTATGGGTCGTCGTCTGTGGGAAAAAAAGAATTTCCCGTGCGTGGGAAAAGAAATCGGTAAATTGTTAATAATGAAAACTGTGTCGTCGACGTCGTGGTTTCGTATCAAGCAGTGTGCAATCTTTACCGGTATGAGACTGGTATTTGGCGATATTTTGATTAGTTTTGGAGTGGTATGGTATAGTGGTATGCGAAAGTGGTATGCGGGGTTTTCAGTAGTTGTAGCGGCTGTCGGTGTGGTCCCGGGGGCGAAACCATGCAAAAGTGCGGGTATTACCCGGGTATACCCGGGTTTTTTCAGGTATACCCGCAAAATACCCGGTATTTTGCCGATTTTGCCGATTTTGCCACCAAGAAGGCACTCCGACTCGCTTTGATTTCCGTGAGGCAACTGGTATCCCGTACCACTTTTTGATTAGTGCAGGCCTTGGGTTTGATTAGCCAAAAACTCCCATACCGACGGTAAAGATTGCACACTGGTATCAAGACTAGTGTGCTTTTGCCCATAGGCATACCGCAGAGCTAAGGAAGACACAGCTGTCATGCGCACGCCTGGCACAGAGCCACATCCGGCGCGGCCTTGTCCGCTGCCCACTTTTGCACGGTGATGTAGCGGTTCTTTGGCGAGAGCATCTCTCGATCCGTCCAGACGCCCACCCGCGAGCGCGCACCGCCACCGGCCGCCGCAGCCTCGATCTCGCGCTCGCAGATCGCCTGCAGCGTCTCGACCAGCACTGCGTACGGCTCGACGCTCCTCTCCGCCGCCGACCTTGCCACCGCCTGGGGGGAGGATCGAATCGACCATCAAGGAGTGATTGCCGGCGTCCTCCGCCGCCGACGTGCCGCCGCCGCCGCCTTGCCGTGCGCGCCCTTGAGGCAGCACACCTCTCGCTCTCCGCTCGACACACCTCTCGCTCTCCGCCCTCTCTTCAATCTCGGCTAATCTCGCCACCCCAACCCCGACTCGCCTCTCTCGATCTCGATCCACGCCTCTCTCGATCAACTCTCTCACGGCCGCCGCCTTGCCGTGCGCCCCCTTGAGGCAGCAAGGGCATAGCGCCATCGCGTCGATCGTGCCTCCAGCGACCGCGAGAGATTAGCCGAGATTAGCCGAGATCAGTCGAGATTGGCCGAGACAGCATGTGCCTCCGGCGACAGCGAGGTCGATGAGGCGCGGCGAGAGAGCGCCGCAGAGGTGCATCCCAACTGCGACAACGTAGCTCGCGCCTGTGCACAGCTGCCGTCTCATTACTTCCTGCCCACTCCGATGCGCATCCCGGCGGCGGCAACGAAGGTCGCGCCCGCGGCCTCTTCACGCAACACTGCGGGCGTGTCCGCGCTGAACAAGTCCACGTGCCGGAAGGAGAGGTTCGGCCTAGCGGCGGCGGCAGGAGAGATGAGATGCGAGAGCCCTCCGCACCCGGCGGCGTGCCGAAATGGGGCGGTTCGGCCTCGCTCGCAGGTGCGAGAGGTCCATTCCGCCTGCAAGTTGACTCCAATCTTGATGAGTAATTAGCGAGTCGTTCCAGGCGCGAAGGGGCCGTCCCGCCTGCAAGTCGACTCCCCATCTAATTAACAATTATGGAGTAGCTCCAGTCGCGAGGGGGCCATCCCGCCGTTCGAGTCGAGCATCACGACGCGGGTAATCTCGGGTAATCTCGGGTAATCTCGGGTAATCTCGGGTAATCTCGGGGAATCTCGGGGAATCTCGCCGTTCGAGTCGAGCATCACGACGCGGCCCCTTGGGAGGAGAAAGGAGAGCAGCGTGGCGCCAAGTCCCTTGCCGGAGCAGACGTCGAACACGACCATGCCCTCGCCGCCGGACGACATTCGCTCGGCGCCTAGCCAGTAAGCCCTACTCAGCTGAGAATGCGCCATGCCCTCGCCGCCGGACGACGACCGCCCGGCGCCTGCGAGCGAGCGGACGGCCTCGCACATGCTGCTCGCCTCGCTCACCTCCTTGACGCGCGATCGCATGCAGAGGAGCCGGCGGAGCCGCTCGTCGAGCAGCATCGCCTGCAGAGGTCTGGGGAGAGGTGGGGAGAGGCGGCGGAGAGGTGGCGGAGCCGTCCGTCGCGCAGCGTCTCCTGCAGTGGCGCCGCGTCGAGGAAGGAGGAGATGTAGACGCTGTCCTGCAGAGATATGGGGAGATGTGGGGAGGCGTGGGGAGGTGTGGGGGAGAGAGGAGGAGATCTAGACGCTGTCCGACGCGTGCGCGCGCAGCCGCTCCACGATCAGACCCGCGGGGATCGTCCTCCTCGCCGCCGAAGACGCCGAAGACCCGTCTTTGGGAGCGGAGCTGCCGCCGCCGCCGCTTCCATTGCCGCCGCCGCCGCCGCCGCTTCCATTGCCGCCGCCGCCGCCGCCGCTTCCATTGCCGCCGCCGCCGCCGCCGCTTCCATTGCCGCCGCCGCCGCCGCCGCTTCCATTGCCGCCGCCGCCGCCGCCGCTTCCATTGCCGCCGCCGCCGCCGCCGCTGCTATTGCCGGCGCCGCCGCCGCTGCCGTTGCTGCCGCCGCCGTCGCCACCGCCGGCGCTTGCAACGGAGCGCTCGCCTTTTGCGGCGGTGGTGCCGACGCGTGCGCGCGAGGCCGCGGTCCCAAAGACGGCCGGCTCACCCCGCGTCCTCGTCCACCAGCCGCCGAGCGCCTCACGGACTTCCTCGGCGGTCGGATGGTATGCGATGCGGCAGCTGTCGCCGCGGCACGCGCCGGGGCCGTCCGGCGCGCAGCGGCCAAGCGCGCTGTTGATCGCCCGGCCGCACGCTCCTTGTAACACGTGCGCTAGTTTGCCGTCGCAGGAGCACGCGCCCTTGCCCGTCACAAACGGCCAGCAGAGCAGCGCGGCGCACGGCTGGCCGTTGAGCGTGAGCTCCTCGCGCTGCGCCCGCGCCGAGGCAAACTTGCGCTGGTAGGGGACGCCGGCGGCCAGCCAGGGCTCCTCGTTGCTGCGGGCGGTCATCCGCTGCAGCAGCGCGAGGTCTGCGCGGAGGCGACGGCTGGAGCGGCGCTGCGCGTGTCGAGCGTGGGAGCGCCTGGAAAAAGAAAAATTGAGCCCCGCGCATAAAGACCCACAACTGCGAGCCTGTCGTGTCCCTCCCCCTGATCGTCCTTCCAAAATCCTGCTCGTGCAGGTGGGGACCCTGTCCTCCTCCCCCATCCCTCGTTTGCATGTCTATTTTCTTTCTTTCTTTTTACATACCCACAACTCTGTCTAGTATAGCCCCAGCCGAATCGCGTGAACAGAACTCTCGAGTTTCTGTTCACACCGAGCAGCGAGGAGCGGCTAAACAAATAGCAGCAGCCCACCACAACTTGAACTGCGCGGCTCGGGGTGCTCTCGTCGCTTCAGCGTTAGTGCCACAACCTCTCATCTCACCTCAAGGCATCGAGCCAACAGGTCGCGTTGAGAGAGAGAGTTGTTTTGTTTTCGCGTTGATGTTTGTGTTTTCAGCTGTGGGCGTGCAGGCCAGCCTCTCCGTCAACATCGTCACCCAGGAAGAGTGGATCCGCAGCCTCGACAACGTCGACGCCCTTCTCGCTCGTGTGCCGCCGGTGCACAAGGCGCGCTGCGAAGGCGTTCTGCGCGGGCTGAATCGGAGAGGCTTCTCGCAAGCCTGGCAAGATTGGATGCTGTACCAAAACTTCTTCGCCGGCAAGGCAGCTGGCTTCTACGTCGATATCGGCACCAACGACCCGCTTCGGATCAGCAACACCGCCTTTCTGGACATCTGCCTGGGTTGGAGGGGCCTTTGTGTTGAGCCACAACCCCGCTATCACCGCGCGATCCGGTCGCAACGCTCCTGCGCTCTCCTTCCAAAATGTGTCATGGGTCGGCCAATGCGCATAAGACACTCTGGGCAGGGGGGAATCTTTAGAACTCGACGAGCGAGGGCTGACGCATCCAACTCGACGTCCATGCAATGCGTCGGGCTGCTCGACGCTTTGGTTGCAAACGGCCTGGAAGGTCGCACCGTCGACTTGCTCAGCATCGACATAGAGGGCAGCGAAGCCGAGGTGCTGAGGTGCATGCCGTTTGAGCGTCTTGACATCCGAACGGTCTTGATCGAGACGAATACGGCGGACCTTCGCGCGTTGGATGCCTTCTTCGGCTTCCACGGCTTTGCGAACGTGGCCACGCTGCTTCAGACGGACCGGACATGGCTCGACAACCTGTACGTCAAGCTGTCTTCCAAGCTCCGCCACCCCGGCAGAGCTGGAGCATGCTCCAGCGCGGACAAAGGCCTCACCATGTGTATGGGAGGGGGGGAGTGGCAGGCGTGGGCGAACCCAAAGGCCAGCGGCGCGTGGGGACCGTGCGGAGATTCCCCGTGATCATCTTGGAGCACTTGGAGCCAGCGTCGCGGTCACCGGCGAGAGGCGCCGCGGCTGCATTTCGAACACGCCACACTTCGACCACACTGACCCTCGACACTGACCCGTCGAGAGTCGGCGGCCATCACCACTCGTCGGCCGCCACAACCGAGCGTCGGCAGTAAATCTCACATCCATGGCCATGAACGCGGGCCCATCCTGGCGAAGGTACTTCCAGCCTGCTGTGGGAAACAGCTGACGCAGTCTCGCCAAAGCTCGCCCCAGCAATGACTCGGCCAGACTAAAACCCCTGGTGGGAGTTCAGTCCTCCCCAACTTTTTGTGTATCGCGCGCCTTGCGGCATCGCCATGGTGTGCTGCGAGTAGCGCCGGGCGACGACGACTTAATACCGCCTCCCGGTCCCCCTCGGCACACCTCCGCTGCTTAATGTTTGACGACTCAAACCCGTGAAGCTTCCCCGTGCGCGGGTTACCCCGCACACGGGTCAGCCTGCCAGCCACGTATCCACGCAATCGTGGCACGCACGCCGAGGATATTTTTTCGGCGCGCGGCATTCAAGAGTCGAGAGAGTGGCAAGCGAGGAGGGGGAGTGATGGCGTTCCCGTGGCTCGAGAAGGAGAACAGCACGTACACCGCGGCTCTCAACAAGGTCACGGAGGAGCGGCGCGACGCCCTTCTCGCAGAGAAGGCCCGTCGCATCGCCGAGGACCGCGCCGAAGACGCTAGGCGGCCGCTCCTGCCCATCAGCGCACGCACCGAGCCGCCTTAGCGCTGCAGCCCTCACGCCAGCATCAGCGCCGACGTTTCCCGCCTCCGCCACCCCTTTGACCACAGCCGCCGCTGTCGCAGGATTGAGCGCGAGAGGGAAAGCATGGCGGCGCTGGCCGCGTCGGAGGCGACGGCGCAGCGGAAGCGGGCGGAGGACGTGGCGCGGCGCGAGGCGGCGGCGGCGGCACAGCAGTTGGCCACCCGCGACGATAAGATCGAGGCCTCTCCTCCGATCAAAGCGCCAGGCCACCGCCCGCTCGGGACGCGTCCGCGACACGTCCGCGCCATGTCGAGCAGGCGTTCCGCCAGATCCGCGCCCGGGAGGTGCTGTCCAAGCACGCGCCGCCGCCCGTCTCGAGCCCCTGGAAGGGGCTGCACCACACCGTCCAGCTCGGCGGTGCCGGACACCTCCGAGACACGCCCGCCCGCCTCCCGACACTCACGCCGCCGCCCACCCTCGCCACTGCCCGCCCACCCCTCGCCACTGCCCGCTAGCCTCGGGATCACAAGACCCCTGCGACGCCATGGCGCCGCTGCGCCGCACCCAGCGCGCACCTCCGCCGCAACCGCCCGTGACATTCCGCCGACATGCCGCTGACATGTCTCTGACGTGTCAACGCCGCGTCCACAGGCGACGGCCTCTCCCCGAAGCCCGTCTTTCAGCGCTCGGTGCGAGATGAGCCGAGATGAGCCGAGATGAGCCGACCGAGAGATTGGCGGCGGCGGAACGGGGCTCGTCACTGTTGGGTGGTAGGCGCGCGGGCTCGCGCCCGTCGACGCTGCCGCGCGGCGCGACAGGGACGAGGCGACGCTTGAGGCGGCCGTCGCCGGCGGCAATGCCAGGCAAAGACAGATAGAGAGAGGAGAGAGCGAGCGACAGGAGGGGGGCGGGAGGGGGAGCGAGAGAGAGAGAGAGAGAGAGAGAGAGAGAGAGAGAGAGAGAGAGAGAGAGAGAGAGAGAGAGAGAGAGAGTTCGCCCTCTTTGCCGGCGGGGCCTCGCTTGCGCAGGTTGATGACAGGCGCGGTCCTGGTGGATAGGCCGGACCAAGTCGCCGCTCTCTCGGCCGCCGAGATCCGCAAGCGTGCCTTGGGGGGCAGCCGCCCGTTTTGAGTCTGCGCCCGCCCTCCCCCGGTGTGCCGGCCCGACTTTGAAGGCGTCGGAGTTGAAGGCTCCGCAGGCAGCTGACGTGCGTTTCGTTGTTCGTGATTGGGTTTTATATGCTCTTGAGGGTGGTGGCGGAGTAGCGCAGAGCGCTCACTTAGCGCGCAAGTGGTCGATGTGTTAGTGCAACGTCAGTATATGTACTACGAGTCGTAGGGGTGGGCTGACCGTGCCGTGCCGTCTGCCGATATTTTTCCGCCCGTCGAATTCGAGCGCAACGCCAACGGCGCGCTCTGGCGCATGTGAAGATGAACGAGTACGAGACGCTCGAGCCTCTCGAGAGTGAGAGTAAAGCGTAGATTCAACTATCAACATTCAAGCAGAACCGAACCAGAAGCACTTGTGGAGCCACGTTATTCATATTAGGAAATAATTATTCTCCAGGGTTGCCCTTTGATCCGGGCCCCAGCCTTACATCTCAAGGGTCACGGGGGTGACAACCACTCGAGCGTCCCCTGTGCCGACCGCCCGATTATTGCATGGCGAGGGCGTTCGCAGAAACAGCATATGGAATCGCTCCTCGCGCCGCTCTGCTCGCACGGCGCTTCCACGACGCCGCGCGCACGCAGCAGGTTCTCAACGCGCACCGCCGCGTTGCACGAGCCGTCGTCAGGCCAGGCTCCGCTGTTGGCGCCGTGGCCATCACCGTGCTCCCCAGACAATCGGCAACTGAACCACGCCCAATGCAAAGTGAGGACGTAGTGGCGCTGGTGGCGGAGAGGGGCTTTACGGGCACAGTCGAAGCGTGCGAGCTCGTTCGCGAGGAGGAGACGCTCCCCGTCGTCAGGCACGAGCGTTACGTGCTCATCGATCTGCTGCGCGCGATGTTTGACGAGGCCGACGCCAACGCCGACGGCATGATCACCATGCCAGAGCTTGCGGGCTTCCTCTCGCGCCACGGACTCGAGGGTGCAACGGGGTGCATCTCGGTTCTGGTTGAAAATGGGCCAGAGCACAAGCTGGATTTCGGAGAGTTCAAGGCAAGATTCACGACACCGAGATCTGCCGTGGTTGGAGCACGATGTCGCTCATGGTCACCTCTCACGCCTCTCGCCACCTAGGCGCTGCTGCTGCGCACGAGACTCGTCGGCTTGCAGGACAATTCGGCCTCCGGGACTCTTAGCGAATACGGCGTGCACCGATCCCTCATGCACGTGGCGGCGGCCTCGATCTTTGATGTGGCAGACCGGAACAGCGACGGACGCGTAAGCAGAGGAGAACTTGAGGTGCTCTTTGCGAGCATGGGGCTGGGGGATGCAGAGCGAGCCGCAGCTAGTTTCACCGAACACGACGTGGACGGAGACGGCTCTATTGACAAAGGCGGCCTATAGGTGCGCCAGCCTGCTGGGTGTTACGTCTTGACGACGCGAACTAATGCTAGTAGGCGAGTTTTTGCGGCTGCTCCTTGCGGAGCGTGTCCTCGACGACGCGCGCCCCCAGCGAGGGATATGGTGACTCAGGCTCGCCTTGTGGTTGAGCGTGGAAACTACCCGCGTTTCGATTGATGAGCACGAGCCCGAGCGGTTTTTGTCAATTTGTGGTGCAGCAAGGACTGTTCCGATGTTGACCATCTTATTGCTCATTTTGTTTAGACTAGAGTAGCACGAACGCGGCACCCACACTCGCATCACGAGAAAGTTTTATTGGAGACTGTGACTCTAGTGTGCAGGGGCCGCGGTCCAGGGCCACGGTCCAGCGAGAGGCGTCTCTCAGTAAGCCCTGCAGAGCGCGGCCCTCGATCCTCTGCTCGAGCCGCACCGCGCGCTGCTGCGGCGTGTCGACCGGGAGCCGCGCCTGGCCGAACGCTGCCGAGCGGGGTCGACAGCGCGGTACACCTCAGCCACCTGGAGGCGGAGCTGAGGGAGCGACCGCCCCCCTTCTATAAGCGGCACAGGCAGCCGGTGCCACAGAATAGCGCGGCGGAGCTCGTTCGCGCTGGGGTTTGCGCTGCCGGTAAGACTTTGGAGGAGCGCCTCGTCGTGCCTGGCCGACGGCGCGGATCTCTTCCTCTCTGGCCAAAAGCTTTCGTCGGCGCAAGGCGCGAGGAGAGCACCCGGCGGAGGTAGGGACGGCGGCAGGCAGCGGGGATGGCCCGTCGTGTAGAGGGCGGCCACTGAAGTGGCGTCGTCTTCTTCAAGGATTGACTCGTCCAGCATGATGGGACCGACACCCGCGGCGGCAATGGTAGCGCTGAGCATGATCGGAAGGGGGTTTCCTTGGGAAGGATGGGCGACGTACGAGTTCCTTGCCCTTGATGGGACAGTTTCGTGGGCCCAAAAGAATTTGTCGGTGTATTCACACCGGCCAAGAGCGGGAGCAAGGCGAAAGAAGCCGAGAGAACAAGGGAACGGCAGGCGGCGGCGGCGCAGGACGAGGCAGAAGAGAATGACGCGACAGAGGAGGAAGTGACAAGGGAGAGAACGACGAGAGTGGGACGGCCGCGAGGTGGCATGAAGGTTGCAGCGAGAAGCGGCGAGAGACTGCGAAAAGAGATAGGAAGAGGCAGACTCCCTAGGGTGGGCGACGGCTAGCGCATCACACCCCTCTCCTTAAAAATCCCTGTGTGGTGGCGGCGTGCCGTCCTCCCATCCCTCCCTTGGGTTGTCTGTTTTCTTTCTTTCTTTCTTTAGAGCGGGAGCACCAGAGAGAAGGCAAAAGGCAACATAAGGCAGGATCTCTCTGGATGGGGGTACAACGAAGGGGGGAACAACCCACACCACACAAGAAGCCAAGCACAAAAGAATAACAAGACAGTGTACTCAGGCAGTCTCATGCGGAAGAGTCAGATATACAAAGGGAACCTAAAGGACAAGGCATACAGCTGTGAAGTGGTTTTCCACTGACAGACCCCCTCGTGCATGGGCAGGCGCGGGCCTCCTACTGGTTGCGCTCTCCTAGTTCTGCTGCTCCTGACAAGGGACAGCGACAGGCTCGCAGCACGGTGGACTCCCTATTCCGCTAAAGAAAGAAAGAAAACAGACAACCCAAGGGAGGGATGGGAGAACGGCACGCCGCCACCACACAGGGATTTTAAGGAGAGGAGTGTGATGCGCTAGCCGTCGCCTACCCTAGGGAGTCTGCCTCTTCCGATCTCTCTTCGCAGTCCCGCTGATTGTGGCGCGTGGCTGCGCGAATTTCTTTTTTCTTGACGGCTAGTTGGCTACGTCGTGTCGACCGCGACCAGAGAGCTGAACCATGCGACTCTGGCGGCTCAATCTCTCATCACTGTTGCCGCTCCCGCCCTGTTTGCAGCCGCTGTCACGCACGCCCTGCATAAATTCGCCGCAGCTCTTTCGGCAGTCTCCGCTGTCCTCACCCTCGCCGCTGGAGCCACGGGGTGATTTCTCCTACTGGTGGCCTTTTGTACAAATGATCCTCACTGGTAGTCCTTTTCTGTTGGCCTGGCGTGCTTGAGAATTCTTTTTGGTCGAGTGCGCGCCAGTCCCGTGCCCAGTGTGGTGCGGGCTTCTAAAAAAATTCGCATGGCCCCTCGCGCCGCCCGCGGAGCACGCTCGCTCAAGGCGGCTGCCAAGGCCTCGCGTGGCGCCGCCTCAAAGTTCGAGGCCGCTCCCGTCGAGCGCAAGCGCCACGATGTGGTCGGCCAGCGCAAGCCGCGCGCGCCAAAGTCGTCCAGCGCCGCTCGGAAGCGGTCCGAGGCGGAGCGGCGCGAGACGCTGGCGGTGGAGTACCGGAACCAGCACCGCAGCAACGTGCTGATCGACGGCCGCTTTGGCGAGGCGGACGACAACCTGCCCGCAGAGGAGAAGCACTATGCGCGGCTGCAGCGCGAGAGGCTTCGGCAGGCGCGCTCGTCCAAGTTTGCGCTCGAGGAGCCGTCCGCGGCGGTCGAGCTGACGCACGGCGGGCGCTCGCTCGGCGAGCTGGAGGACGACGAGCTGGCCGGCGGCGGCGGCGGCGGCTTCGGCGCAGACGACGACGATGCCGGGGCGTTTGGCGCCGACGACGGATTTGGCGGGTCCGACTTTGTTCGCGCGGTCAACTTTGGCGGAGGGTCGGAAGGGGCGCTGCTGAGCCAGCGGGAGGCGCTCGACGCGGCGATCGCCAAGCACAAGCTCGCGCGCCTCGACCGCAAGGAGGAGCGGGAGCGGGAGCGGCAGCTGTAGATGCGCAGAGAGGTTGCCTCTGCGTCCTCGCACCTCTGTCCATCCGAGACCACATACCCGCCGCCGCCGCCACGCAGCCTGCCATCCTTTTGCCCACGCCGCCCGCCTCTGTGTCCGTTCCCCTCTTCCGCCCGAGACCACACACCCGCCCACTCTCAGGCCAACACCGCCCGCCGCCCCCGCCATCCTTTTGCCAACACCGCCACCCGTTGCCCACAGCGCCACCGTTTTGCCGACGCCGCCTCTGCCTGTGCCTGTGCCCCCGCCCCTCAGGAGCGGAGCCTCGTAGACCGGCTGGACGCCGACTTTAGCGACGTGCAGTCGCTGCTGCTCGGTGGCGCCGCCGGAAAGGCGGCGGCCAAGCCGAGTGGGGCCGGCAAGGCGGGCGGCGCGGGAGGCGAGGGCGCCGCATCGTACAGCGACTACCACACGCTGCTGGCGGCGATGGGCGGGGAGGTCAAGGCGCAGCCGTCGGACCGGCTAAGGGGCCTAGATGCGTGATATCTCCCCGCATCTCGCCGCATCTCTTCATATCTCAGGCCCTAGAAGTGTGATATCTCCCCGCATCTCCCCGCATCTCTTCATATCTCAGTACTCCTCAGCCCTTCACCAGGCTTCACACCTCTTCACATCTCCCCACATCTCCCCACATCTCCCTACATCTCCCGGCATCTCTGATTGCTCCTCACCCCTTGACCAGGCTTCACACGGACTCGGAGCGCGCTATCGCCGAGGAGAAGCGGCTGAGGCTCTCCGAGAGGCCGGGGCGGCGAGCGGCAGCTGTGAACGGCGCCTCTTCACACCTGCCGCTGTGAACAGGCGCCAGGGTCGAGGCGGGCGTACGGCAGCCGTGAACGGCGCCTCTTCACACCTGCAGTCGTGGGTAGGCTGCTAGAGGAGGAGAGGCTGCGGCGGGCGCTTCCCGGCGGCGACGCCGACGCCGACGCTGATGGCAGCGGTGGCGGCGGCGGCGGCGGTGGCGACGGCGTTGGTGGCGTTGGTGGCGCTGGTGGCGGCGGCATGCGGCGGCGCACTGACGACGAGGAGATAGTGGAGGTGGAGGGGCGGGGCGGGGGCGGCGGGCTGGTGCTGGGTGCGGACGGGCTCGTGGAGGAGGGGGAGGGTGGCGGCGGGGAGGAGGAGGGGGAGGGGGAGGAGGAGGAGGAGGGGGGCGAGGGCGGCGCAGCGGCGGCAAGCGACGACGACGAGGCGGAGGAGGAGGAGGACGACGACGACGACGTCGACGACGACGACGACGACGACGAGGAGGAGGAAGCAGAGGAGGCCGTCAAGATGCGTCCGGCAGCGGCGGCGGATGCGGAGGCTTTTCGCGGCGGCGACGACGACAGCGACGACTTCGACGACGGGGAGGGGCTGGAGGCCGGGGAGGAGGAGGGGGGGGCGGAGGGCGGGCAGGAGGAGGCGGAGGAGGAGGAGGCGGAGGAGGAGGAGGAGGAGGACGGGAAGCGTCGCGGCACGATCGGCTCTGCTTCGCTCGCGGCGCCGCCCCTATGCCTTCCCTTTGCCGGCCACGTCTCAGCTCTTAAGCGCGGCTGGCCTGCGCGCTGGTAGGCCCTGCCCTTTGTCATCCCTTGCCCCGCCACCTCTTCGGAGCTCGACGCGGTGCTCGCGCTCGGCGGCGGCGGGGCGGAGGCGGTCAGGGAGGCGCTGCACCGAGTGCTTGCGGGGGCGCACATCGAGCTGCGGGAGGAGTGTCCGAAGCTGAACTAGTGAATCATCAATTGGTAATTACTTTTCAGGCGCACATCAAGTTAAAGGAGGAGAACCGACCGAAGCTAGCGCGGCTGGCGGTGCTCCTGCTTCGGAAGCTCCAGGCCCTAGCGGCCGCGTCGCCGCCGCGGCTGGGAGAGACGGCTCCGCTCGCCGCCGCTCTGCGCTCGATCGCGGCGCAGGTGCCGCTGGAGGTTGCCCAGGCGTGCATCGAGACGGTGTTTGGTACTTGACGGCTGGCGCATCATGAAACAGGCGCCGCTGGAGGTTGCCCAGGCGTGCATCGAGACGGTGTTTGGTACTTGACGGCTGGCGCATCATGAAACAGGCGCCGCTGGAGGTTGCCCAGGCGTGCATCGACCGCTTGCTCGCCGCGCGCGCGCAGTGGCTGCGGTTGCGGCGTGACGCCGCTGCTGGCGGCGACGGCGGCGAGGACCGCGACGGCGGCGGCGAGGAGGGCAGCGAGGGGTGCGGCGGCGGCGCGGGGGGAGGGGGGCGGCGGAAGCGGTGGCTGGTGCCTCTGCCTCCGGGCGGCCTCGCCCTCGTCGCTTGCTGCGTGCAGCTCTACCCTGCGTCGGACTACCGCCACGCGGTGCTGTCGCCGTGCGCGCTGCTGGTGGCGGAGGTGCTGGCGCAGGAGGGGTTGCCGCGCGGGCGCGTGGGGCTGCGGCGGACTCTGTTCCTGTGCAGCCAAGCGCTCAAGCTCGTCACTCCCTCAAAGCGCTTCATGCCGGAGCTGCACACCACGCTCCACCGCCTGCTGGCCGCCTCGCTCGGAGGCGGCGGCAGCGGAGGCGGCGGCAGCGGAGGCGGCGGAGTCGGCTGGGCTGGGGCGGCGGTGCGGCCGCGGCCTCTGTCGTTTGCGACTCTCGGAGGCTCGTACTGCGTGGCGACGGCGGAGGCGGAGCAGGCGGCGGCTGCGCGCGGGGGGAGGGGGGGGCCTGGGGGGGGGGGGGGGCAAGGTTCCCCTTTCCCTAAAGCGGTTGGCCCCCCGGTTTAAAAACCCCAGGGTCCGTCCAAAAAGGGGGGGCCCCTCCCTCTTCTGGGAAAAACTCCCCCAAAGTGCCGCAAAGCCCCCCTTTTTTTGCA
>NW_005195085.1:321337-338035 GCF_000372725.1 Emiliania huxleyi CCMP1516
GGGCAAGAGGGGGCGCGCGCCCTTGGGGAGTTTCGCATTGGGGGGGGGATTCCCGGGCGGAGGCCTTTGGGGTTGAAACAACCCCCCCCGGTGCCGATCAAACTGCTCAATCCGGTTTTGGAGGGTGTGAAAAGGGGGTTTTCACCCCTGCTGCTGTGAACAGGTGCCGATCAAGCTGCTCAATCCGGTGTTTGAGGGCGACTTTCAGCCAGGCCTTGAGGATGCCCCCCCCCCCCCCCCCGGCCCCCGCCCGCCCGCGCCGCGTGGACGCGAGCGGCGTCTCTCCACAGCCGCCAGTGTGAACAGGCCGCGACGCCGACCCCGACCGCGAGCGCGCGCAGCTGCAGCTCCTCAAGCGCAAGGCGAAGAAGGAGCACAAGGGCGCGGCGCGCGAGCTGCGAAAGGACGGTGCCGTTCTCTAGATGCCGAGGAGTGCGGGGAGGGATACGGGGAGACACGGGGAGATGTGGGGAGATATGGGGCAGGGGGTGTTGCCGGCCTGCTCTCACAAGGTCTCACAAGGTCAAGACCCGGGGGGGAGTAGACACGCCACGGGCAGGCGGTCCACCTAAGGGGGAGATTGCGGGAGATTGCGGGAGATTGCGGGAGATTGCGGGAGGGTGTGTGCCCCGGGCGAGTCGAGAAGAGACGCGCCGTCTGTCCGGCATGAAGCAGTCGGAAGCACACCCTCCTCAGACTCAGTCCCGAGGACCCCTGCCCTACAGGCGCATTCCTCGCGGGCGAGCGCGAGCGCGAGAAGAGGCAGCGTGACGACTACCTCGAGGCGCGCGGCACCTCACTGCACACCACAAAGAAACCTTTTGAGGTAGAGAGAGAGAGACAGGTATTCGGGAGCGGGCCCCCGCCTCCAACGCTCAGGCGCGCGGCAAGCGGGCGGTGCAGATCATGCAGGAGCAGGAGCACGCGTGGAAGCAGCAGAAGAAGGTCAAACGCGACGCCGCCAAGGAGCTCTAGCGTTGGTTCTGCAGCGCGGGCACCGGCGGGCGACGAGTGTGCACGGGGTTGGCGAAGGGGGAGACCGCGGCATACAGGCGACACGGAGCGGGGCTGCGGGAGTTGCGCTTCAGCAATCTCTCGCGGTCGCTCGCTTCGTCGTGCGGCACCTCCAGACGAGACGCAGCAGCCAGCTGTTGTACTGTATTCTCGATTCTCGTGACGCTGCCTGGCGGCGTCTTACCAAGCGAGGTGCGTGGTACGCGGGACGTCTGGAGCCTTAATGCGTACAGCTAAAGGCTTCTCAGTAAACCAATTGTTTTTTAGCGAAACGCCGCATGCGCAGGCTCGGACTGGACACCAGCGCGGTATGGCTATGGGTGGGGACGCGGGACAGATGATGACGACACGCACGAGCGACACACAGACACAAACAAGCTCACAAGACACACAGCCAGCGGGCTGCCACACACCCTGAGTTGGCGTACACATAACTCAAGGCCGCGCCCCCCCCCATGCTCGAGCCCGCGGCGAGGGCTTGTGCTGTGAATAGCAGGCGTCGACTGTACTCGCCAGGTTCCGGCGTCATGCAAACGCAGCAGACCCGGCAGCTGCTGAGTGCCCGCACGCCATGCCTTCTCTGTACGCTGGCGCTCCTCGCTACGGCCGGCGCCTTCTTCTCACGGTGGGTCACAGCGACACGATTGGCTGCGTCGCTGGCGGCAGTGAATGACGAGCGCTGCGACATGCCGCCCTGGCTGATCGGAGCATGGAACTATACTGGCTGCAACCAGACCGCGGCCGGTCTGCTCTGCCCGCGAGGAGGCTTTCTTCAGTACAGCGCGGACTGCCGCATGTACGCTGAGCTCTATTGGCCCTACGGCCCATGGTTGTGGACGCCGTTCCAGCCGTGGCACACCCAGTTCTACCAGGGCCTCGTGGTGCCAGCTCCTGGCGAGGCGGGGTGCGTGGATCATGTCGTCACGGACGCCTCGCATGACGTGATGAACGCTGTCACCGCCATCCGGCCGGGCGCAATCAACAACCGATGCCCGTACTTGTCCGAGCAGGACCCGAACGTGCTCCTGATCCGCATCACCGACACGACGCCTTGGGGGTGGAACATGGAGTGGAGGCGGCACGTCGGGCACGAGATCCCGGAGCTGTACGACTTTACATGCGGTTGGTGCGACCTGTCTTTCGCGGACGCCGTGAAGTGGGTGAGGGAACATTTTAGCGCTCAGAGCGGCTCTGTCAGAGGCACGTGATTAAACTTTCGACTGTCTGTGCTTGCTTGTGCGTCTTGGGTCAGGCGTTGTGTTTTTGTGTGGACGCCCTGTTGGGCAGTCTGGCGTACGCCTTGAGGGGAGGTCCGCCCTCCGACGCGCTCTCGAGCCCCCGCCCCAGACAGAGAGCCGTCCGCTGGCGCCGTGCGATACACTATAACACACACCGCCCTGGTTGGTCCTCCGCTCTGACGTAGCCGCTGCGTCTCGACTCGGTGATGGCACCCGCCGCGAGCCCGCCCGCCACGCTGCTCGCCGACATCGCCGCCGGCGACCTCGCCTCGCTGCACGCCCACCTCTCCGGCCGGCGGACGCGCGGCAGTCTCAACCCTCAACGCGACACGCTGCCCGGACGAGCGGTGGTAGCAGCGGCGGCGCGTCGGCGCTGTTCATCGCGTGCCAGAACGGCCACCCCGAGGTCGCCCCGGCTGCTCCTCGAGGCTGGCGCAGCGGTCGACCAAGCCAACACCAGAGGCACCACGCCGCTGATCATCGCGAGCCAGAACGGCCACTTCGAGTGCACCCCCACCCGGCTGCTTCTCCGCGCGCATTGGTGGCGAAGTCGACGCTGCGCCTCAGCTTGTCGCGCGCGACTCACTTGGTGAGGAAGTCGGCGGGCATGAGGTCGTCTGCGATCTTGACGGTAGGGCGGCAGCTGCGGAGTCAGCGTGTGCGGTGCTCGACACGGAGCGCCAGCCGGCAAGCCCGAGCACGCCGTGTGCTTGCTCGGCGCCCGCGAGGCGACGCAGCGAGCTGAGCAGCCGCGCGGGAAGCACGTTCCTGGTCTTGAGCATTCAGCCCGAAACGGGATGGTCGCCAGCAGTGCCAGCGGGAAGACCAATCTTGGGTTGCGAATGCAGCCACACTGCTTGTGTCGGTAATCGCACTCGCACGGGCACGCGCACGCGCACGCGCACGCGCACGCGCACGCGCACGCGCACGCGCACGCCTTTTAGCGGCGTTTCTGTGGCGCCGGCCGCGCTCCTCTCCCTCTCGGCGCTCGTGGCGGCCAAGCTCAGCGAGGCCCGGGTCGCGCCCGCGGCCTCGCTCCCGATGGCGGCCGCGCAGCCGACCATCGACCTCGTCCCCGCGCGCACGCAAACACACGCGTAGCGCCCAGAAGCCTGTGTCATGTGCGTCTGCCCTGTGCTGGCGCCCCATGGCCGTCCCGCGCCGCCCGCACCAGCCACGCGCCCCTCGCACCACCAGAGCAAGCCGCATATCCACTCACGCCGCGACGCGCGCGCCGCAGCACACCTCACCAGCACTACCTCGCCTTTTTGCGCCCTGTGCAGGCTCTGCACACTGCTTCTGGCACCTCACAAGCGGCTGTACCAGGACGCGCCGCGAGTACGACGCAGATTCTGCACCACGCAAGGCGCGCACGCACGCACGCACCCGCACGCGCGCTCATCCGCTCAGTCTTCTGCACAGCCTGTCAGCCTGCCTGCACACACAGCATACAGCACCATCAGCCCGCGTGCTCCGCACTGCGCCCCTGCCGCCTCGCGCCTGTCTGCACTGCACGAGGCGCGCGCGTGGCACGCTGCGCGCACGCACGCCCGCACAAGCGCGCGCGCGCGCTCAACCGCTCTCTGCTGCACAGACCGCCAGCCTGCCTGCACACACAGCATACAGCACCATGGGCACGCATACGCCTAACGACGCAGCCCGCACCCCACAACAATAGCCTGCCTCACGCCTCACCACGCCGTCCCGCGCTCACACCGCCAGCAGCCCGATCAGAGAAACTGCAGCGCGCGCCTCTGCCCACTCCTGCAGTTTCTCTGCATTCTGAGACCTTCTCAATCCACCCCGCAGCCGCGCCTCCCCGGGCACACTGACACTCACACCGCAGCAATGAAGATGTGAGTCGAAGTATGGGATATCGACCGAGCCCGCGCCTGCCGCACGCAGTTCTTTTTACTGCCATAAGCATAAAAAGAAAAACACGATGGCGATTTCTTTACGGTAAGCTCGTGCGCATGTACTGCGAGATAGCTAGCCCATAAAATCTTGTCCAAACAAAACACTCCCTTGGAGAAAACGAATTCGCGAGTCACGAACGAACAGCGCAAGGAGATGTTGGGAAGAGTCCTCTCTTTATGCTACAAGGCAGACGCGTGGGGCTTGTGTGCGCGTGCGCCCCCTTAGCTTGCCACGGGGACGTTATCGCTGCCAAACTAGTGCGCATGTACTGCGACATCGCTAGCCCATAGAAATTGCTAAAAAAGGACACCCTTTGAAAACGTCAAACGAAAAATCAAACGAAAAATGGCGTAGTGTGTGTAGCACCGCTGCCAATGTCTGCCGGGGCGTCACACTGACAGCGAGAAGGAACTCACCAGTCCGATAAGGATCAACTGGAAAGCTGAACCCTGGGCTTAGACAGAACGGGCGTGGCAGGCTCCAGGGGAGACCACGCTCTACCCGGGGCGCTAAGGAGGGAAATCGAAGCTGTCGGGCGTCCAGCGAAAAACTCGCGAGGACACACCGACAATCCCCCCTCCCCGAGGACCGAACCTAGGCACGTAGAGCACGGGTCATCTCGGAGAGAGAAAGGGGAGGGAAGAGGGGGGGGATAAGGGAGCCGAGATACGCGGGAGTACCCTGGGAGTGAGAGCTCTCGTTCATAGCCACCATGGGGAACGGGCACCCAAGGCACTAACTTCATCACTCATTCACCCCGCGCGATCTAGCAAACCCTGGTGCAGTCGGTCTTCGGATCAGCGGCCAGTTTCCCATTAGGGCAGGGAACCCCCGGCGACGCAAGTGTGGCCTACGGTAGCCACAGCTAGTACGCGATTCAGGGGCTGGGGGGAGTGGGGCGCCCGCGCCAAGGGGGAGAGAATGGAGGGGGGAGAATATGCGTGCTCGTTTTTCTTCTAAAGCAATTTTTTTTCTGCCATTGCACGAGGCGCCACTGCGATATGAGGAAGGTTCCGCAGCCGAGCAAGAAGATGGTGATCAGCGTGCGCCGTGTGGACATCCCGCGCGTGGCGTTGTCCTCGTCCTCGACTTCTGTGGCGACCTTCCGCGCTTCCCAGAAAGGCAGCTCTGCCGCGGTGGGGCCCGTGACAGGCGTTGGATAAGACAGGTGTGGACCAACTCCAAGAAGAGCTCACGCGCAACCATCACTACTCGAGCCAAGAGGGCTATGTTACCAAGACGTAAACACCAAAAACGCGCGTCGCACACACGCAACAGCTCTCACGTAGCCAGTACCAACACGTAAACACAAAAACGCGTCGCACACACGCAACAGCTCTCACGTAGCCAGTACCAACACGTAAACACAAAAACGCGTCGCACACACGCAACAGCTCTCACGTAGCCAGTACCAACACGTAAACACAAAAACGCGTCGCACACACGCAACAGCTCTCACGTAGCCAGTAGACGTGTCGCTCCGTGGGTCGAAGCATCGCTCACAGTCCGACGCCCGCGTGCGACAGCAGTGGTCGGTCGAGTGCATCAGAACCCCGCATTCATGAGCCGCGTCTTGTCGTTGTCCAGCAGCCGCGCCTTGGCGGCCTCGAACTCGCTCGCAGACAGCGCGCCCGACTGGTAGAGCGACGTGAGCGAGTTAAGTTGGTCCACAATGGAGGGACTAGCGCTCGACGCGGCCACCGCGACGGGGCTCGCGTGCACGACTGGCACGCTCGCGTTTACGGCGGTCGCCTGGACCGAAGGGATGGTTTGCCCAAATGGCGCGGCGCCGCCGGTCGGGACGCCAAATGGCATCGCAGAAGCTCCATAGGCCTGTGAGGTGGCCCCGCCGGCGGTGAGACGCACGACGAGGCCAAAGTCGTAGTTGACGTGCTGGCGGCCGCGGCCAACGGTGACGCCAGTGGCAAGCAGTCCTGGAAGACCGCCTTCTTCAGTGGCCACTTTCTCAGCCCGGAACGTGACGCCGCGCATCTCCTGCGCCCGACAGACTGCGTCCACGCGCTGGACCTCCCTCTCGATCCGCGCCGCCGTCTGCTTCATGATGCACACGGGAGCGGCAATGAAGAGGATCATGATGGGTAGCAGGAGCACTATTGGTGAAGGGATGGCGTCGTTGAGCCACATTTCGCCAGCCACATCTCCCATGATGGCAAACAGCGCGAAAAAGAAGAGCGTTGTGCCGATCGCGATGCACTGCATCCGCCGCGCGAAAGCGACGGGATCGAATTCCGACATGGCCGCGTTGATGTTCTGCAGCGCGTTCGCAAAGTCGCGCTCAGAGAGGCCTGCTTGAGCGAGGAGCGGAGGAAAGGTGCTGTCAAACTGATTGTTGACACCGCGGCGGAGCGTGATCTGGTTGGGGTCCGTGTTCAACATGGCGATCATTGAATCAATCAAGTACAGTGTGTCCATGCCCAAGTGCAAGGGAGAAGCCGAGTGCAAAGCGAGAGTGCTGATCGATCACACCGCGGTCTGCCAGCTGTGAACGCCATAGGAGGTATTTTCTTCTCAATAACAAGGCTGTGAACCGCGATGCCCGTCTAGCGTCCACCCATAACGCGTTGGTGTCCCAGTCGTTGGTCGGACTGTGTTTCGCCTTCCCATCAATGTTCGTTTACAATTATGTGATGTGGAGTCTGGCCGCGCGGCGGGCGGCGGGACGGACGAAAGATAATGAATCGATGATGCGATCAGGCGTAACAAGCGCGATTGCACAAAGGGTGGAAGAGGGTCTGGCCACCGCGGGGCGAGGGAGGCGGTGGGCCAGATGCCGGATCCGCTGTGCGCGTTTGTCGGTCAGGGCGCGGCGCTGACCGCGGCGGCCTGGGCCGCGGCGGCGGCGAACGCCGACGGCGGCGGACCATTCCAGCGGCTCGGCGAGGGCCGGGGCGCGGCGTTGCGGGAGGCGTGGACGGTGGAGGCGGTGCGCACCGTGCCCGCGGAAAGGCGGGCGGCGGCGGGCGACGCCGACGAGCTGTTCACGTACGCCCGTCCGCCCACGAAGAGGGAGAGGCTCGAGAAGGGCGTCAGCGATGATGAGAGCGACACCGTTGCTGGCCACGCTGGCAAGCTGCGGGACTCGGGCAAGTGGCTGGCTGAGTCGGACGGCAGCGGTGAGAGTGGCACCGCCGCTGGCGACGCTGGCAGCCCCGGGCACGATGGCCCGGTTCGCTCGGTGGTGGTGGCTGCGTTTTGGGCGGGTCTCAAGGTGATCCAGTCGCGGTGCAAGGCGCAGCTGCCAGTTCACGCGTACGCAAGCTGCCAGTTCATGACGCTCAACAAGGCGGCGGGTGTGAACAAGGACGAGCGGTGGGACGCGGAGAGCGTGATGCAGAAGCTGCACACGGAGGGGCGGGCAGGCTTGGAGGATGTCGCCACTGCGCGCGCTGTCTATGTCGACGAGGCTGCGCAGGCGGGGTGCCTGGAGATTGGCACGCTGATCAAGGCTGTCAACATGCGGCGCGAGGAGCTGGACTTGGGAGATGGCCTGCTTGTTCTCTGCGGGGATTTGCAGACCCGGCCTATCGGCAGCGGAGACTCGCACGAGCCGACCTGGTTCTTTGAGGACCCCACCCTCCCTCAGTGTTGCGGGCGGCGCGCGCGACGTCGTAGCACGTAGGCGGCCGGCGGCGGCGCAGACATCACGCACGAGAGGCGGTGGAGGACCAGACAGAGCTTCGGCTGGACACGCTCGACGAACTTGAGGTGGCCGATGATGCTCTGCGTCCGCACCTGCTGCGGCGTCAGCTTGCCGTCGCGATCGGCGAGCTTGAGCGAGTCGGCGGCGACGGCGAGGCGCCTGCCGCTGAGGAGAGTCGGACGCTCGCCACTTGAGAGTGCGCCGCTTGCGGTCTCGTTCGATCTTGAGACCGGCAAAGGAGGTGGGGCTGTAATCGACCTTGACCTCGCCGCCGCGGCTACCATGCGTGTAAGCGGAGCGGTAGCGCCTGAGCTCCCGGGCGGCCGGCGCGCGGGCCGTGGGCGCAGCGTGGGGCCGGGCACGTCGCCCATCCCGGGATGGGCGACGTGGCATAGTGGGAAATGATATACCGTCGCCAACTGCACCCTCAGACTACGGCTTTATGTATTATGACAGGCATACACAGCTCACAGGCGGTTGCTCTGTTTATACGCACCTGTCGTCTAGACGTGGAGACGCTCGAGGGTGCGATCGTCCCCCCCTTGCCCCACCTTCTGGCCCACCACCTCGTGTGTGTAGAGAAGTTTACCTTACCTGACCTTACCTTACACCGCAATCCTCACTGGGACGTACTGTCTGGAGCGATGGAAGCGGCGCGCTCGGGATCGGGACGCCTCGCAACGCGCTGGCCCGCCCGCCTGCAGCAGTACTGTAACCTCCCCGCGCGGCGAGCAGCAGCTGCCGCCCAATCCTCACAGCCGTCGAAACTCGTACCGCACCTCCCTCCCCACCGTCATGCTAGCCTCCGCCTTCTCGTCGTAGTCGCACCAGTCGTCGCCCTCGTCGAGCCTCACACCGTCAAACACCACGCCGCTCTCGCTCTCGGCCTCATACGGGCCTACGGTGCGAGCACGCCAATGCCACGGTGTGGCCGCGGTATCCGTGAGGCGCAGGGGCTCCGAATGCAGCGACTACGGCGGAGTCCAGCCCAGCCTCCCTCCCGAAACGGATCCGTGTAATCAGCCTCTAGGCATGCGCGCCCGTCGGGTGCCATTTGATCGGCTCGAGCCCGCGGCACTCCATCGCCAGCACCGGCACGAGGTCGCCGTCGTCGGCGGTCTGAGCTCGCAGCTTGACCTAGCGGCGTGCCCGACTGGTGTCCCGACACCGGCCAGACTGTGTCTTCACCTCTCTCCTCTGTGTGTGTGCATGGCGGCCTGTGCCGTTCTCCCATCCCCATCTACAACGAGTTGACCTTGTGCTTCTCTAGCTCCTTGTGCTTCTCGCCCGGCGCAAGAAACTTGACGTAGCTCTGCCGCTTGTCGCCCGGAAACTTGAGCGCAAAGTTGGCGACGCCGTCCTTTGTGTCGGTGAGCTCGACTTCCTGCGGCGCCGCGGCGGAGGCACATCCACTGCGAGTGTCCTCTCGCGTGCGGGACGACACTGTGCAGAGGTGGCAGCAAAACGCCGGCGGTGGCGGTGCGGCGCGCCTCCTCGGGATCCATGACGACGCCCTCGCGCGTCTCGCTACCGGCGGCCTGCTGCACGTCGAAAGTCCATGTCGTCGACGGGAATGGGAAGCTCAGCGACTTCACGCCCTCTAGCTCCGCCTTCACCCACAGCACGAAAGTTGGCATATCCACAGCGACGCAGCGACGCGCGGCGACCCCCAGTGAACAAAAAAAAGAATTCTTAAGATACAAGCCTCTCTCACAGCACACTGGCACGACAAGGGCGCAGACTGGCGCGGACTGGCACACACACAGGCTCACCACCGGAGCCGAAAAAAAGAAACCCAAAGTTTTAGGTTCTCGCCCACTCTGCTGAGGGGAGGGGACGGTCGACTGGGCCGGTCGCTCGACCCGATTCTACTCTACTATCAGTCTTACCATTCATGGACAATAGTGTCTGTGAACTGTGACGGCGGTGACATTCACAGCGAGGTCAGTTCACAGCCGAGCAGCCGATCCTGACACGCTCCACTTTCAGGGCCCCGCCGCGGCTCGAGCAAGGTCTCGATGGCGATCGGCATCTTGCCAGCTGTGGCTCGCCCGTCACCGCGCCTACTAGATACAGTCGCAGAGAGGCTTGGCTTCGCTCAGACGTCATTCGTGCCTTGCTGGCGCGTGCGGTGCCATGCTTTCCTGCGGCTCTCTACGTCGCGCCGCCGCCCGATGATCATTAATTAATAATTAATTAATAATTAAGTAATTACCCAACCCGCCGCCCCGCCCCGCCCTGCGTCGCCCGCTGCCTCGCCGCGCCTCCGCCTCGCGCCGCCCGCCGTCGCGCCGCGCCCCCGCCCGATGATTAAAATTAATAGTTATTATCCTAATTACTAACTAACAACTAGGTAATTACACCACCTAGCTGGACCCTCCCTGTCCCCGACTGAATACCTCCCCCCAACGGAATTTTTGAATACACACTTTAACAATTAATAATTAACACACTAGTAATTACCCCATCCAGTTCCACTATACTCCATCAGCAGCTCAGCGCTGATCGCGCTGCACCTATTTCGGAGTGAGGGCCGTGGCCCAAAGTGACTCACGTCACACACTCTGACTCGTCTGATCCCAGGGTATGATGTTGAGAGTCCACTCCAGTCGTCCCGACGTGTGACGAGCCTCCAACAATTACAAAAGAAGTGAGGACGTGTCATCTGTGAAGAACCGAGGTGTGCAGAGCCTAGGATAGTTAATAAATAAGTCAGGACATGTCATCTGTGAAGAGCCAAAGTGTGAAGATCCTGGGATAGTTAATAAATAAGTCAGGACGTGTCATCTGTGAAGAGCCAAAGTGTGAATAGCCTACGGTACTCAAGAAATAAGTGAGGACTTGTCATGAGTGAAGGGCCAAAGTGTGAAGAGCCTAGAATAATTAATAAAGAACTGACGTGTCATCTGTGAAGAGCTAAAGTGTGAATAGCCCAAGTGAGGACTCGTCATCTGTGACTGCCCCGCACTCGGAGAACCTGTGATTTCTTTTTTCTTGGTACCTGAGCGAGTTGCAGTCGGCTGCTTCGGGCACACGCATGCTGTCTCGAGCCGCAGTGCGTCTGCCGTTGCGCCGCCGAGGCTATTATGCGACCGCTCACTGCCGCCGAGGCTACGCGACAGCGGTAGAGGTGTGGAGGGAGGTCAACAGCCTCGCCGCTCAGCCAGGAATGATCAACATGGGCCAGGGGTTCCCGGACTTTGCCGGCTCGCTGACGGCCCGGCAGGCGGCGGCGGAGGCGCTCCTGGTAGGCTCCGCCGCCGCGAACCAGTACAGCGCTCCCGCCGGCCTTTCGGAGCTGCGCGAGGAGGTGAGCCGCCTGTACGCCCGCCTCTACCCCGGCGATGCCTACGACCCAGCGTCCGAGGTGGTGATCTGCACGAGCGGGCAGGAGAGCCTCAACGCGGCGCTGCGCGCCTGCGTGAGCGAGCAGGTGTCGCGCGGAGGCCGCGACGGAGTGATCGTCTTCGAGCCGTACTTCCCGTTCACGCAAGGCGCTCTCGACAACGCACCGGCCGTGATGCAGCCCGTGCGAACTCACGCACCTGGCTTCGCGATCGACGCCGCCGCGCTGCGCGCCGCCGTCACGCCCAGAACAGGCGCTCGTCCTCCTCGACATGTGGCCGAGATGTGGGCGAGATGTCCGAGAGTGCTGGTCATTAGTCAGTAACTAATCGGGTCACCACACGACCTCATTTCGCTGCTCAGTAATGAGTCAGTGACCGCTCCAGGTACCGTCCTGCTCAACTCGCCGCACAACCCGACCGGCCACATGGCGTCGGAGGCGGAGCTGGCGGCGGTCGCGGAGGTGCGTCGAGATCACCCGAGATTCCCCGAGATTCCCCGAGATTCCCCAGAGGTGCGTCGATGCAGGAGATAGAAGAACGGCGTGTCTTCACACCTGAAAGCGCGTGAGCAGGTGTGCGTCGAGCACGACTTGCTGGCGGTGTCAGACGCCGGAGCACGAGCGCCTCACTCAGTCATTAGTTCGTTCATTCACCTCCACTCCCTCAACTAGGTCTCGGACGAGGTGTACGAGCACGCGGTGTTTGGAGAGGGGTGCAGGCACCGCCGCCTCTGCGACGTGCCTGGCGCGCGAGGAGGGCGTTTCCTCCCACACCGCTCGTGCTTCGGTGTTCACACTGGCCTCCTCTGCTCTCAGGCATGCGCGGGAGGACCATCACGGTCAGTAGCGCCGGCGAGCGCTTCGCGCGGACGGGCTGGCGAACCACTTACGAATCACGACTTTAAATTGAGCCGATTGCTTCGCCCGTTGATCAGGCAAGCTCTTCTCCCTGACGGGCTGGCGGGTGGCGTGGGCGCTGGCGCCGGCGCGCCTCGCCACCGCGGTCGCATCAGCGCACACGAACCTCACCTACTCCGCACCCACGCCGCTGCAAGCCGGCATCGCTGCCGCACTGCGAGAGGAGGATGGCTCTTTCGGCGGCGTGGCGCAGCTCTTCGGCGCCAACTTCGAGCTGCTGGCCACGGCGCCGCGCGAGAACCAGCCGCTGTTCACACCTCTCTACTCTCTGTTGATAAACCTCTTGTCCGCAGGCGCTGCGAGAGCACCGAGGCCTGACTGTGTGCGACGCACAGGGAGGCTACTTCCTGGTGGCGGACGCGGGCGCGCCCGGCATTGGCTCGGTTTCACGCTACTCAGTGATGTGCTCACACCTCCCTCTGTTTCCAGGCGTGCCCGACATTGACTTTGTGCGCCCGCCGCTCCGTGACCGGCCGCTCTGTGAACGGCGTCTCCTTCACAACGGCCTTCGCTGCTGCGTGCACAGGTGCGCTCGCTCGCCGCGGAGTGCGGCGTCGTCTGCACGCCAATGAGCGTCTTCTACGCGGACCAGGACCAGTCGGAGTCGTGCACGCTGGTGCGTGGTCTCGATCTGCGAGCCGCGGTATGTGAAACGGTGTCGGTGCTCTTCACGCCATGGCTGTGGATGCAGGTTCGCTTCACGATCTGCAAGTCGCGCGAGCACATCCAGCGGGCGTGCGCGGCGCTGGCGGGCCGCCGGGGGAGGAGGGAGCGTGTAGCTGGTACATGAGATGTGACCCACGTGCAGTACGCGCATGCACAGGGGTGGAAGAGCGAGAGACGTTGTAGCATGATAAGAAGGTAAGGTAGAGTAAGGTAAGGTATTAGGTAAGGTATGCTAAATGTCTCCACACACCACAAAGTGGTGGGGTACCTGCAAGGTGCAACCTGGCTCCTGCGCGTCCTGGGCGCTGGGCCTGGGCGGGGATAAGGTTTCAAAGGAAAATGAAAAATTTAAGAAAAACGTCCCCATACGTGGCCCAGTAAGAAAGGCGAGGTGCATGATGCAAAGCGCAACACACAGACACACACACACACTCACACACACACACACACACACACACACACACACACACACACACACACACACACACACACACACACACACACACACACACACACACACACACACACACACACAAACACACACACACACACACACACACACACACACACACACACACACACACACACACACACACACACACACACGCGCGCGCGCGCGCGCACCGCCCCGCCTTAGGGCGTCGTCACATCCCAAGCTTTGCTCTACCCGCACATGGCGGCTGGCCACGCCGGCAGCGCCTCCCAGTCGAGGTGTGGGATGCGCACGCACGCCAGCACGCGCTCGGGCAAGTCGGCATCGGCCGTGGCCTGCAGGAGGAAGGCTAGCTCGATGTCGGCGTGCTTGACCTGCGGTTTGACGCTGTGCAGGCCTCTCTTGGCGAGGAAGGAGAAGCGGTCGACAAACACGTCGATCTCGACGTAGCTCGCGCCGAGGTAAAGCTCGGCCGACTTTCGGATCAGCACCGGCTTGCCGTTGAACTTTCGCATCGCCGACGGAAGCCCGATCTCGCCCCAGTTGGCCGCCTGCGCGATGATCTTGAAGGCTCCCGCCTCCATCCGCTTCTCCGCGGCTTCCGCGCTGAAGCGCGCCAGCATCTCCACGGCACCCCCCGGCTGCGCCTCCCGCGATGCGGCCTGCGCTGCTTCGGTGCAGCGGAAGCAGAAGGCCGCGACGACGCAATCCGCGGTCTCAGGCTCGCCGTAGAGCGTGGGCGCCGCAACCGGCGTGACGATGCTCACGACGAGGAGCGCGGGGAGCCGGCCGGGCCCCTCCGCCGCCGCGGGCAGCTGCATCAGCTCGGCGATGTGCCTCGGACGCGCGTGCGCCCTCCCGAAGTCGCTCGCTGCGAGCTCGTAGATCGCCGGGCCAGACGGCGCCTTGAGCCCTCGGCGGGGGTAGTCTGGCCCACACCGCACCGAAAAGGCGGCCGCGTCGCCGGAGCGGGCCAGCACCGCGCCCGCGCCGCAAACCGCGCCGGCCTTAGGCCGTGCCGCGCCAGCAACCGTCCGGCGCGCTTCGGGGGGACGCTGCTGCAGCGGCGGCGGCGGCGGGGTCGGCGGCACGAGCGCAAAAATGGCGAGGTTGCACAGGATAGCCGCCGCCAGCAGGGCGGTGCCGGCCGCGTAGTGCGCGAGCAGGCACCCTCCGTTGAAGAGAACCAACGCGACGGCGCGCGCGAAAAGGCGCGGCGGGGGGGGAGAGGAGGAGGGTGGCGGAGGCGGCGCGCCGGAGGCCGAGGGCGAAGCTGCGGAGATGGGAGGAGGCGGAGGCAGCTGCAAGTCGGGCCTGCCCGCGCCGTGCTCCGCCGCGGCGATGGCGTGCCGAAGCATCGCCTCCCACTCGTCCAACTCCTCCTCCGTCCCTCGCCGCACGTCGAGCGCGGAGCAGCGCTTCGGGAGCACGTAGAAGGGCTCGGCGGCCTACGGGCTGAATACTCCGACATGAGGGCGGGAAGACGGTGTTGTGCAGTGTGTTCAGAGCACCGCGTGAATACAACGGAGGCGAATACAGTGAATCAGCGGAATACGTGGCCCTCTCGGGCGCCAGTTGGAGTACAAGACTACGTATTCTGCTTCTAGGCTCGGCGGCCGGCGGCTCGCGGGCAACGATGCGCAGGTAGTGCGAGGCGGAGGAGGCGGAGGAGGAGGTGGAGCTGCGTGGCGACGCCTTCCCGCCGTCTTCCCGGGCCGAGGGCGGCTCGGCCTCGAGCGCCTGATTCACGAGCCGAGGATGAGTAGTTAGTACTCGAGTTGGCCTCGGCGTCGGATTGAACTCCACCTCACAGGTACGCATGGAGTGCTGCCGTGCTGCACACACGCGTCTTTGCTGCATCTCCGATCTCGGCTCTATCTCTCCCGTCGCTCGAGCGTCGCGCCGCGCAGCTCGAGCACGCCTCGCACCTCGCCTAATCTCGGTCAATCTCGGCTGAGCTCGGTCAATCTCGGCTGAGCTCGGATGAGCTCGAGCGGGCCGCGAGCTCACCGAGCAACTCGTCGCTCCCTCCCTGCTCCGCGCCTCGCCTCTTGTAGTACAGCAGCGAGAGCGCGCCGCCGCCGGACCACAGCACAAACAGCCGCTCCACCCAACCCACGCGCAGCATGCCGTCACGCCGCTTCTCGAGCACACCAAAGCCGCGCACGCCGCCAAGCAGGCCGCTCTCCCACGGCCACCGCCCTCCTCCGCCCTCTCCGCCGCCGCCGCCGCCGCCGCCGCCGCCGGTGCTACTGCCGCCGGCGCCTCCGCCGCCTCCGCCCGCCGCTTCTTCCCCCGCCCCGCCCGCAAGCAGACGCTTCCGGAGGAGCGTGCCGGCCGAGTGCTGCGGCGACGGGAGGGACTGCGGCGTCGGCGGCCTACGGGCGATAGAGCTCATCGTTGAATGCGGCTCCAGCGTGCTGCTGAAGGACTGCTCGGTTGTCGGCGGCAGCCTCCGGGCTTCCCACCACGCACAGGCCGCCGACACGCGCAACTGCCTCTCCTTCGCGCCGAGGCAGGCCGCGAGGCCGTCGGCCGGGCCTGCCTCTGCGCCATCCGACAGGCGGCCGCGCATCGCACTGGCGAGCGCCTCGACCCAGAGCGGCATGGAGGAGGCGCCAGGCGGAGCCCGGAGGAGCGCGTCGCCCTGAAAGATTGCGCGCACGCTGATGCGCAGCATCTCGGAGCCCTCTCCGCCGTCGATTGACGAGACGACGAGGTCCGCGATGTCGGAGAGGAGTAGCCGGCCCGCCGAGCGACCAACGGGCGACAGCTGTTCGGGCTCGCTCGCGTCGAGAAAGTAGAGCGCCTCGGAGGTCAGCACGGCAACATTCTCGCTCCAGCCGTCGTCGGGCGTCAGGCCGAGCCGCCAGGCGCCCTCGAGACGGAGGACGCGGTCGATGGCCAAAATGACGGGCGCCGAGCAGGCAGGTGGCATGGTCCGACGCGCGGGCGTGGTCTTGCTGCCGGTCCACGTCGACGTCGCACGCCGCCAGGCGCGGCTGGTGGCGGCGCGCCGCCCTCGACGCCAAGTACCGAGAGGGCAAGAAGATACTATTTTAACAGCGCCTTCCGTTGTTAATAGTACAAACCCAATGGTGTGTGTGTGTGTGTGTGTGTGTGTGTGTGTGTGTGTGTGTGTGTGTGTGTGTGTGTGTGTGTGTGTGAACGCGCCGTCGCAACTGCCATGTCGGCAGGTTGTAGGCTGGTGCTCTCGCCCCGCTGGCGGCGCGGACCGGTGCCGCGGCTCCGAGGCCTCCTGTGGGCCCGCGGCGGCTCGCCGTCGCGGTGTCGAACAATGTGAACAGTCCGGATTCATCCCGGCGTGCCGCCGGTGGCGCTTCTTCGGCGAAATTTTGGGATACCCATCACTGAGCCGACGATGCTACGGGTAGCCCCAGGGTGGTGCCCACCCCCATACCCTCTGGCACTTGCCTGCGCCCTAGCCGCGCATGCCGCGCACGCGCGCGCACGCGCGCGCACGCGCGCGCACGCGCGCGCACGC
>NW_005195085.1:338135-348899 GCF_000372725.1 Emiliania huxleyi CCMP1516
CGCACGCGCGCGCACGTGTGCGCACGTGTGCGCACGTGTGCGCACGTGCGCGCACGCGGCACTACGCCGCACTACGCCGCACTACGCCGCACAGTGTGGCGCTGTGTGGCACTTCCGGCAGGTTGCTGTGAGAGAAGCATGTGTTACCCCCTACACAGCCTTTTACACACATTTAATCACCATCAAGACCCAAGAGCATCTCTTTGACCTCCTCTAGGTCACACCTGTCTGGGCATGACTTAGGGCCAGCTCGCGACCCCTTTTTCCGCCATGCAACAGTGGGTTCGTCCAAGTCCATGACTTCATCCCACCCATCAGCCGGGTAGAAGATACGCATCTGCTGGTCTGGAACTCCCGGCACAAGCTGCACGACAATGCCTGGTTGCCAAGTCCCGGTGTCATCAGTGTGGTCGTCCTCATCCCACCACACAACCTGGACATGCCAGCCGACGATGTTCTGCGCATCATTAGTTGTCTGCCGTAACCCGGCTGTCCCCAATACATAGCCAGCACGGTCGTTTGTAAATGACGGTGTTTTTCTGTGTGTGTGTTTTCTTGAAGCCTTTCTTAAACTGGGTAACGAACCCCTGTCACTCCGTGAAGTGAACAGAAGAGAGGTGTGAACAGACTGGCGTGCTGATCGTGAAGAGGCGCCATGTCATCGGACACCGAGAGCACGGTCTGCGACCCGCGGTTAGAGGTCGCACCCGAGCCGCAAGTCCCCAAGGGGCCGGGCCAGATAAGGCGCGTGCCCCAGCTGTTCACAGCAACAGCACGGTCTACCCCCGTCGTCCCACCCCAAGTGCAGCAGGGCAGGATCACCCACACAGGATCACCGAGAGCTGCAAATTCTTTTGGATCCGTTCCTCGCGAAAATTCTTTGGGGGGCCTTGAGAGGTGACCTGGCTGGCCGGTCCGCCGCTCTCCACGCGCTGCTTGTGCGCAGCGTGCGCCGTTCTGCACTCGGGCACACCACCGCTCTACTCTCCGCTCTCCTCCAGCCGCACAGAGCCCAACCAGACCCCCCGACGGTCGGCGTTGAGCGTCGTTGAGCAGTGCCACGAGAGGCAGCAGCGTCTCGCCCGTGTGCCACAGCCGCGTGTGAGTTGCGATGGGAGCCAGCTAGCCTCCCGACCGGCCTCCCGCGCACACTCGCACTTGGCAGCCTCGAGCCTCACCGCGCCCGCTGCACACTGCCTCAGGCACCTTGGCTCCCGCCACCACGCCGCCGCTCCAGTGCTCCTGCCACCGCCGCAGCCCTCCGCGTCGCGTTTCCGCCACCCTTTGACCGAGGCCGTGCGCTAGGCAGGCGTGCAGCTACAGGTGCGCGGCGGCGCGCGGCGCACCACCGCCGCGCTCTCACTCCTCATCCCGGCCAGCTCTCCCCTCTTTCAGTCCCGCTGCTCCCCCGTCACCTCGCGATATCTCCCTCCCTCCCTCCCTCCCTCTCTCGGAGCCTCTCGGCAGGCCTCCGTCCCTCCCCCCCCCGCCCCCCTTCCTCCGCCGACCGCGCACCGCGCCATCCCCGCCGCCGTCGGCCTCACACCAGGTCTCATCGGCGCTCTCTGCCGTAGGCCGCGCAGCCCGCTGCACTCGTCGCTCGTGCGTCAGGCGCGGCCGCGGCGCTCTCGCTTCTGCTGAGGCGCGCTAGCTGCTCGCCTCGCCGCTCTCCCCCTTCTCTCGCACCTCTCTCTGCACTCCTCGGCGGCAGCCCCGCAGGCTCGGGTCGCTGCAACCTCGAGTCGGGTTGGAGCGGATGGGCGGCGCGGGGGCCAGCGTCGGCGGCGCCGCCCCGCCGCCGCCTCAACTCCATTTCCTCCGTCGCTGTCTACATCTTTCGACGGCATGCGCCGCCTAGCAGGGCGCGTCCAGAGCAGCTCGGGCGGCGCTGCTGCGGCGGGGGCGGATGGCGCGGTCGCCGCGCCGCTCATCGGTGAGCCGGCGCTCCCGCGCGGCGCTCCGGCGGCCGGCGGCGTGTTTCGCCGCTGCGGAGGGCGTTGTCGTCGCGAGGGGCGGGCCCACGGCGGCGGAGGCGCTGCGCTGACGGCCGCTGACGGCGGCGGTGAGGGCCCAAGCGCCGGCCGAAGAAGCGTTGCCGCGATTGCCGTGGCGTGCCGCCTGGCGGGCCCGGCGAGCGGTCCCCGCCGGTCGGGGCTGCCAGCGCTGCACGGTGCGAGCCGCAAATCCCGCCCCCCGCCACCTCTCGCCCCTCCCCCAGCCCTCTCCCTCGGCCCCGCCTCTCGCCCCGCCCGGGACTCTCCCCACGCCGCCTCTCCGCCACCCGCCAGCCATCCCCGCCCCCGCCACCCTGGCCCCAGCGCGCACGCACCCGCACGCGTCCCTGCCGCAGACTGGCGCGGCGACAAGGTGATCGAGGCTGAGCATATGCACTGGAGGCGACGGCCTCGACTTGCGCGCGATCGGCGCCTCGCTCCTCTCGGCTCGGCAACTATACGCGGCGCGCCAGCGTCGGCCTGGTCAAGGCTGCCCCGCACACACCCCTCTCGCCGTCGCCTCCTCCCTCCTTCCCCCGCCCTCCCCCTCCGCCCCCCTCCCCCTCTCCCGCGCGGCGCAGCGTCCCCCCTCCCCCCGCAGCCCTCACGCCCCTCTCCTCTCCGCGCGGTCACCGTCACCGCCACCGTCACCGTCTCACCGTCTCACCGTCTCGCCTCTCCCCCTGCCCCTCTCCCCGCAGGCCGCTGCACGGCGCTCGCCAGCGGCGCCGCGACGCGAGCGCTCTCGCCCCTCCCCCCCCCTCCACCGCTAGGGCGGATGACGCCCCGCGCTGCTTCCACCCCCCCGCCGCCGAGGCTCATGGCGGCGCCTCGAGAGAGCCGCCGCGCGGTGCGGTCGCCATTCCGGTGCAGTGGGCCGGGCGCCGGTCTCCGGAGCCGGGGGGCCGCCCGTGGGGTGAGGAGGGCGGAGGGGCGCGGCGGGGCCGCCCAGCGGTGGGACACCGCCTTCGCCGCCCTCACCGCCACCCCCCTCGCCGCTGCCACCGCCGCGTGCGGGTGAGGGGTGTGGCGGCGAGAGAGAGATTTTTCATAACGCTCGACCTCGAGATTTTTTCCTTTGCCCCACAACAAAAACCGAGTCTTCTTTCGCGCCAACTTTTTCTTTGTTGCCCGGTCGTAAAACGCGCGCTCGCGCGCAACTCATACTTTAGTTATTATACGGGATCCTCGCTTTTTTTGGATTTTTCGATTTGCCGACCCGGCCGGGAGTTGTGTCGTTGTAGAGCTGCTGCGATGCGGCCTGTCTTCCAGCTGGATCCGACCAACACTCTATCATATGCGCCGGATCCAACTCCGTACTGGGCCCACAATCCAAGCTCAGCTTCTCTCGCGGACCCGCTCAAGCTTTGGCCACACGAATACGACAGCGCAAGCGAGAATCGCCGCTGGGAAGACGCCTTGTCGTGGGAGGATGTGGCAGGATTCCACCGCAGCCTCAAGGATTGCACATCATACGAACCTTGTGCGGTCAATTATGCATTCTGTGCCATGTATGATTACATCCCGTGCTACTACGAGAAAGACACAAAGGTGCTTCTGTTCGATGTCAACGACAGCCCGGATGCAAGCGCTGCCCACCAGCGCAAGAAGCGGAACTTTCTTGCAGCCATGCACTATGCAGTGGGATATCCTACTCAGCACGAAATGAAGAACATTGGCATCAGCTATGGCACATTCTCAGAGCAGGTCCGGCCGACAATCTATTCCCTCGCACGGCACGTGAACTTCCTCGATCCGGCACTGCGACTGTGGGAGTACAACCACACTGAGTTCCATCACGAGCGTGTGCTGTGGATCAAAGATGGTGCTCCTTTGACAATTTGCTGCCCCAAAAATCGCTTTCTCCAGCGGTGTGTGAGATCAGGCAAGTACAAGGAGTACGTGCTAAAGTTTGACTATACAATCACCATGTGCGGTTTCCCAATCGATTACAATGGGCTCTTCATGGGTGTCCGGCATGATTCGGCACAGCATTGGTACGCGAAGGAGTTCCTAGCTCAGCTATACCCTTTTGAATATGGTATGGGTGACAAGGCGTACGTCGGAGTTCCCCACATGTATTGTGAGCACAAGAAGCCAACGGGCGGTGAGCTGACATGTGAGGAGTCGATGGACAACCTGTTCATTCAGCACTACCGTGGACGCAATGAGCACCTAATTAGGGAGATGCGTTCACGGAAGAAATGTTTTGCAACCGCATGGCGGGGCTCTTTTTCGCTCCTGTCCGCCATCACACGCTTTGCCGCGCACATGACAGGGCTTCAGGAGCGCATGAAGGGACCGCGGTATGACGTGTATGGCCCCTGGCCAGTGTGTAGCGAAAAAGTTTTCCGGTTGTATGGTAAGACCGCCTAAGTGAGCGTTATCCTGTCCCCTGCTGCCCCATTACTATCGAAATCAATACAGCGCGCGCCGGCGGACCGTTCTCGTCACTCGTGATGCGGAAGATGCGGCGGTGCAAGCCCAGCGCCCGCCCATGTCCCGCCCACGTGCCCGCGCCGCGCCTGCCCGCGCCCACGCCGCGCCCCGCCCGCGCCCGCCCGCGCGCGCCCGCGCCTCGGGCACTTGCCTGCGCCTGCACGCCCGCGACGCCCGCGGACGCCCGCGCAGACGCCCGCACGCACGCCCACGCCCGCGCACGCCCGGGCATGCCCGCGCACGCCCGCGCACGCCCGCGCACGCCCGCGCACGCCCGCGCACGCCCGCGCGCACGCCGCAATGAGCGGCACTGCGTGGAACTGTGTGGAGCTTCGCCGGTCTGAGCAGGGTACCTGGGCGTTTTGAAATTCCGTGCAAGGGGGTGCCGAGGTATGCCGCACGCCGGGATGGAGTGAGATCTTGTGGGGCAGGGCGTGGGCTAGCGCGCGAGGGCGCAGGCAAGTGCCCGAGGGTATGGGGGTGGGCGCCACCCTGGGGCTACCCGTAGCATCGTCGGCTCAGTGATGGGTATCCTTGATCAAGCTCTTTGTCGACAAACCTGTGCCCGAGCTCCTCCTGCTCGACTGTGCGGCGGAACCGGGCCCTGGATGATGAGTTGTGAGGCGCCGGCACCGGGGCTACAACGCGGGGCCATCTCCAGGCTGTATCGGGCAACCTCAAAATTGGCGCTTCTCTCTGCTGCTGCTGCTGCTGCTGGTGCTGCTGGTGCTGGTGCAGATGCTGCTGCTGTGGTGCGGCTCGGCTCTCCGACTCGACTCGCGGCGGGCGTCGCGGGCATCTGACGCGGCGGGCGGCGTCGCGGGCGGCAGCGATCGCGGCTCGACGGTGGAGGTGGAGGCTGGAGGCAGTGGTGGACCTTTGAGTTTATTTAATGGTCGAGTACGAGGACTGGGGGGTCAACCGGGAGGCAGGGGGTCAACCAGGCGACGGAGGACCGTGGGCCATCGCGGGGACTCTCTGCTGCGTACGGAGGGCGCAGCAGGCAGATCCGGATGGTCTCACGCCGGTGGGTGGCACCGAGGCGTCTTGGACGCTCAGCTCTACCTTAGCTCCTGAGGGGCGCGTGGTTGTAACCACGTAGTAGGACTACAGCCCACCACAGACACCCTCCCCACTCCTCACGTGTGCACACTCCCTCACCCTCTCCTCTCTCCTCTCTCTCTCTCTCTCTCCTCTCTCCTCTCCTTGTCTGTGCTGTCTGCCTGACTCAGGCACTAATTCTGCCGATCCGATGCGTGATTGTGTGGGCTGCTCCGAGGGGGGCCTGTGCGATCCGATGGAGTCTGTGCCCGGGCGGTGTCCGGTGTGGAGTCTCTCTCTGATCCCACCTGTGATGTTGGGTGTGAGGTTGTGGCGGCTTCGATCCCAAGGGGGGGAGCTGATCCCACTCATAACCAACTCTCAGGGGCAGTAGGTGGGCGAGCCTCGAGAGCGCGCTCTGTCATCTCGATCGTCAAGGCGTCGCTACGCGCGGTCTTCCGCGGGGGGAGCTTCGTCGACGGGTGCGGGATCGCGGCGCAGTCAGTGCCGTGGCGATGCCTCCGGCTGTTTGCGGCGGGCGGCTTGCTGCTCGCGGCGATTGGCGAAAAACTCGTCTCGCTGCACACCAAGGGCTTATGCTCTGGCGAGATGTGAGGCGCATGCGCCAGGAGGGGAGGGCGCATGCGTAACGACGCTGCTAGAGATGCCTTTCGGGGCCCAGAGATAAAACTTCTGATGCCATGCATGACCTAGTAGTGTCCCCAGCTATGGGCGTGTCCACGTTGGAGCCAGGTGTGGTGTGGGCGCGAGAGAATAGCTCCGCCGTTAATATGGAGGCAACCGATGCGAGTCGACTGGTGTGTGTCGTCGTGGTTTCGTATCAAGAATACTGACTCACACTCACAAACCCAATGGTCCCTTGCGAGCGGTCCTTCGTTGCAGTCGCACACACGCACACGCCGCGCCGCACCGCGCGCCCGCCCACCGCCCCGCCCACAGGCGGGAAAGAGATGAGGAGATGGGACAGCAAAGGAGGAGAGCACAAACACGTATGGGAGGGTTCATTCAGTTGTGCGCCACGCTGCCCGGCGTTTCTCACTTTCCGGGACAGCCCCGCCCTTTTGAGGCAAGCGCCGGCCCAGAGGAAAGAACGGAAATCGGAATCCTCCACCACCGCGGCGAGACTCAAAAACAACATCATGAACGCCTATGCACACAGATTGACACATCCAGACGACTCCCGCGCTGCCTTTTGAGCGGTGTGCCCCTGCTCCCAACTGATCATCCCCTCTTGGTCTTCTTGCCCCGGGCCTTGCCGCCAACGCCGCCCCGCCCTGCCTTCTTTGTGGCGTTGTGATGAGCTGGCCCCGATTCCTCATCGTCGCCCGACAAATTAGAGAGGAATTCCATTTTCTCGTCCCCGTCCTCATCGTCACCCTTACCCTTGCCGCCGCCCTTCCCCTTGCCACCCTTGCCCTTTCCCTTGCCTTTGCCCTTTCCCTTTCCGGCCTCTTCCTCAGCGCCTTTTGCCGGCTCGCCACCACCCTTCGCCGCGCCGCCCTCCTTTCCTCCCTTCCCCCATCCCTCCTCGTCGTCGCTAGAGCCGACTGGCAGTGGAGACTTGCCTTTCGCACTCACCGTCCCATCGCTCTTCACGCTGATCCTGCCCAGGAGCGCGTCCAGCTTTGTGTGGTGTCGACGGATCTCTTTTACCGAAGATTGCCTAACCTCCTTCGCCTCCTCGATCAGCGCCCGGATGCTTTGATTTCCCGCCGACACCTTGTCAGCTATGCGGCCGATTCGCTTCTCCATCCGGTCCAGCCTGTTGGCCTGAGACTCGAGCGACTGCTTTGCGCCAATTCCAAAGTAGCAGGCTGCAGCTGCGCCGCAGCCCGCGAGAACCAATGCCGCAAAGGCGAGAAGGCAGGTGCAGGAGAAGCACGACCCAGTCGGCGGGGTCGCTTGCTTCGCGGCTGGCGCTGGCACGGCGGGCATGGGAGCGGCGCCCTAGAGCGTGCTTGGCGCGCAGTGAGTCACACTCCCAGCAAAACTAAAGAATTTGCACCGGGCTGGCACAACACTGGGATGGAGTCCGGCCGCGGGTGAGAGAGAGAGAGAGAGAGAGAGAGAGAGAGAGAGAGATGGGCGAGCTTCAAGCGCGCTCATCTCGATCGTCAAGGCGTCGCTACGCGCGGTCTTCCGCCGGGGGAGCTTCGTCGACGGGTGCGGGACCGCGGCGCAGACAGTGCTGCGGCGATGCCTCCGGCTGCTGCGGAGAGTGGCTTGCTGCTCGCTGCGATGGCGAAGAACTCGTCTCGTCACACGCCAAGGGCTTATGCTCTGTCGAGACGTGAGGCGTATGCGCCCAGGAGGGGAGGGCGCATGCGTAACGACGCTGCTAGAGATGCCTTTCGGGGCCCAGAGATAAAACTTCTGATGCCATGCGTGACCTAGTAGTGTCCCCAGCTATGGGCGTGTCCACGTTGGAGCCAGGTGTGGTGTGGACGCGAGAATAGCTCCGCCGTTCATGGAGGCAACCGATGCGAGTCGACTGGTGTGTGTCGTCGTGGTTTCGTATCAAGAATTCTCTCTCTCTCTCTCCGCGGGTGACTTAGGCGTCGGGGTGGCGAGCAGGGGACGCAGCTCTGAGCGCCCAGCGACGCGTGCCGGATGGAGTCCGGCCGCGGGTGACTAGGGAAGTTCGCTCAGGATGTGTGGCAGTCAGTTTGGCTGAGTGTCTTGTCTTGTGGTTCTGTGTGTCGCTCCTAGGCACCTAGCCAAAGTCTCACTTTGGCACTGGTGCTTAGTTAGGCCTTGTTCACAGCTAAAGCCCAACTTTGGCACGGCCTGGTTCACAGCCAAAGTCCAACTTGGCACTACGGGCACATACGGAGCACGCGACAGTGTATCTTGCCGGCTCTGACTCTTGGTCTCTCTCTACTCTTCACGGACCACCCGGACGGTTTTGATTGTGGCCGAATCACCCCTGGTACCTTTAGTCCATGCGTGACACGCTTGATCTCCGACGATCTCCGACGTCACGCCTGGGTTCGGCTCCATTGTGCATGGGATCCCCCACCCCCAGGGAGGTGGAACCCAGCATGCACATGCCCTTCACGCGCTTCCGCGACGCGTACGCCCGAGCGCGGCAGCTCCAGCTGCTACCTCACCAGCTGCTGCGGCCAGAGAACTACCGCACCGGCGCTGCGCTGCAGGAGAAGCTCGACATCCTGCGCCTCTACCTGCTGACAGGCCTTCTGACGTCGCCGCTGCCACCGGCCGCAGCCACCACTGCAGCCAACACGTCCGCCACAACCGTCGCCGCCGTCGCACCTCTCGCCTCTCCGTCCCGTTCGCCATCGTCCTTCGTGCCGCCTGCCGCACCGCCGCCAGTACCGCCGTCGCCGCACATGCGCCTCGCCCACCGTTCACCGTTCACTCTCTCTCACCGCTCATCGCCCGCCTCTCACACTCATCGCCCGCCGCCGTCGCAGAGGCGCGCGCGTCGTGGCCGGACGTGCGCGTCCGCTCGCTCGATGACGTCGAGGACACGGCGCCGCGACTCCACCAGCAGGTGGCTATCAGACGCCGCCGCACCTCACCGCCATCGCCGCCCTCCTCCGCACCTTCGCAGCTGCCACTGCCACCGACACCTCCACTTCCACCGCTGCCACTGCCGCCGCCTTCGCCGCTGCCACCGCCATCGCATCCCCGCCGCCTACCGAATTCGACGCCGCCTCTCTAGGCCTCCTGCCGCCTCCTCCTCCGCAACTGCCGCCTCCTCCTCCGCCACTGCCGCCTCCTCCTCCGCCACTGCCGCCTCCTCCTCCGCCACTGCCGCCTCCTCCTCCGCCACTGTTGCCGCCCTTGTTCAGGCCGCCGCCGTCCAGTCCAACGCCGTCTCCCAGCTGGTCCGGCTGCTCGACGCCTGGCTCGAGGAGCGGCCGCCTCCGCTTCCGCCGGCACCGACGCTGCCAGCGGACGCGGGCGAGGCGCCGCATCTCCCGAGATTGGCCGAGATGACGCGAGAGTTCGCGAGAGTAGGCGCCGGGCCTGCCGGCAGACGCGGACGACGCGACCCGTGCGTCCCTCGACTCGCTACGTCGCGCGGTCTGCGAGGCGTACGCCGCCGACTCGCGCCGCGCGCAGCGGCGCGGCTTCGGCTTCAGCTTGCGGAGGGCGGCGTCTTCGGCGGGGCCGGGGTCTGGGAGCGTAGAAGCGGGTAGGACGCGTACTCCGCTGTGTCTTCCGCTGCATTCACTGTCTTCCTCTCCGGTGTACTCACGCGGTGCTCTGAGCACGCTGCACCATACCGTACTTCCCGCCCTCATGTCGGCGCACTCACAGCGTCTTCACAGCGTATTCACAGCGTATTCACAGCGCATTCACAGCGTATTCACAGCGCATTCACAGCGTATTCACAGCGTGTTCACAGCGTGTTCAAAGCGTGTTCACAGCGTGTTCAAGGCGTGTTCAAGGCGTAGGTCCGGGGCAGGCGTCTTCCTGGACGGCCACGCTCGGCTGGGCTCTGTCGTGGCGGCGTACCCAGGCGTGCTCTACTACCCGTCCGACCTGATTAATTAGTTAATTCGTTAATTAAGTACCCAGGCGTGCTCTACTACCCGTACGACCTGATGCGGCTGCAGGGCGGCGCCGCGCGCTTCGAGGGCAACGCGTGCCTCATGCTGCGGTACGACGGCACGCTCGTCGACGGCAGCGAGACTTCGCTGCGACTCGTCTCGCCGCAGGCGAGAGATGGCCGAGATCTAGCCGAGATCTAGCCGAGATCTAGCCGGGACGTCTCGTCCCGCCTGAGGCGATGAAACTGCACTCACACACACACACACACACACACACACACACACACACACACACACACACACACACACACACACACACACACCGCTCACACACACACACACACACACACACACACACACACACACACACACACACACACACACACCGCTCACACACACACACACACACACACCGCACACACACACACACACACACACACACACACACACACACACACACACACACACACACACACCGCTCACACACACACACACACACACACACACACACACACACACACACACACACACACACACACACACACACACACACACACACACACACACACACACACACATACACACACACACACACACACACACACACACACCACACACGCGCACACGCGCGCACGCGCACACACACACTCACAACCGCCCTCTCGCACGCCCACACGCACGCGCACGCGCGACGCGCAGACACACATAAGATAGATCGATGACGGGGAAAGGGTTGTGCTCTCCTCTCC
>NW_005195085.1:348999-383047 GCF_000372725.1 Emiliania huxleyi CCMP1516
ACACACACACACACACACACACACACACACACACACACCCACACACAAACACACACACACACACACACACACACACACACACACACACACACACACACACACACACACACACACACGCACGCACGCACGCACACACACACACACACACGCACGCACGCACGCACGCACGCACGCACGCACGCACGCACGCACGCACGCACGCACGCACGCACGCACGCACGCACGCACACACACACACACACACACACACACACACACACACACGCGCGCGCGCACGCACGCACGCACGCACGCACGCACGCACGCACGCACGCACGCACGCACGCACGCACGCACGCACACACACACACACACACACACGCGCGCGCGCGCGCACGCACGCACGCACGCACACACACACACGCGACGCACGCGATGCACACACGCACGCGATGCACGCGCGCGCAGCCAAGCACGCGTGCACGCGCACGCACACGCACAGCCAAGAGAGGCCGTGAGCAGGCGATGGATTGCCCCCTCTCCGTCGGCCACCTCGCCAACCACCCCCCGCGCGGCCGCGGCGCCAACGTGCTCGCGTGTGCCGTCGACCTCGACGCCTCCTCCTTGCCCGAGCGGGTGCTGCCGCTGCTGCCGTATGTGCGCGCGACCGAGGTTGGGTGGAGGCTGCGGCTGGATCGCGGCGACGCGCCGCCCACAGAGGTGCGAGCGCTTCCTCGCACGGTGGCCGGTTCCGCCGCTGCGCCGCAAATTGCGGCGCGGAGGCGACCGATCGATGCGCTGACAGAGATGATACAACACTCGCTGTCGGAGATGGCGGTGGCGCAGGCGGCCGAGGACGCGCCGCCGCGCGGCCTTTGTGCGGCTCTTGTTCACAGTGTGCGGTGTGAATAGGCGGCCAAGGACGCGCCGCCGCGCGGCCTTTGTGCGGGTCTTGTTCACAGTGTGCGGTGTGAATAGGCGGCCGAGGACGCGCCGCTGCGCGGCCTCGTGCTGGTCGCGTCCCGCGACATCGAGGATGAAGAGCTCTTCCTCGACTACCGGCTCAACCCGGCGACGCGCGACAAGTGGCCCGGCTGGTACGTGCCGCTCGACGAGGAGGAGGCGGCGCGGCGATGGGGTTGACCGGGGGGCTCCCGGATCTCGCGTTGCTGTGATTCGAAAGCCGCGAGGGGCGTGCCGCGGCGCCCGAGACGCAGATAGGCAAAGAATTTCAAAGCGAAGAAGGGGGCCTTCTTATGGAACTACACTGTAACCTACCCCTCCGCGCTCCGGGGTAAATAAGTAAAGGCGGCCCCTCACCTCGGTGCTAATACCTCGCGGACGGGCGGGGCACATCCACATGCCGCCTCTCTTGTTCACGGCGGCTTGGCACACGAATATTTCGGAACTGGTTGGGTAGTAGTCTAAGTTCTGAGCCTCGAGGCTGAGCGGGTCTAAGTGTGACTAGTCACGCTGGGGTGCTTACGCGGTCTAAGATCAGCGAGAGCCTCTTACATCGGCTAAGTCGGCCGTGGCACAGCCTGGGGCCAAGAGGCTCCCACCGTGATCAACGATACGGCGCTAGCCCCCAAATTTTCTTCGCCTGCGGCGGGCGCCTTCTAATCCGGATCGATCCTCCTCATGCCTCAGCAATCGCCGCCTCAGCATCCTCCTCTTCCGATTCTCGTTGCTCTTCTTGAGCGCAATCTCTAGCCAAACATTTCTCACATAAATAGCCTCAAGCTCAAACAAACGCATGTCAGAGAAGCCTGTGTATGCTGGTCCTCTTTGAACGATCCGCGCGTGAGGTAGATCTAGCATAGGGCCTTGTTGGCAGCAGCCAGCTTGTTGCGCTGCTTCGCGTTGCGATGAGCTGGTTGGGATCGCACAAGTGCATGCCAAGCACCGCCACGATCTTGAAGCAGAACACATCGCAACCGCATCGTCCGCACTGCCATCGGCATGCCGCGCCCGCCGCTTCGCCGCAGCCGCCTTAAGGCACGCATAGCGGCAGCACATGGTACGGTGCGCGTACTTGAGCAGGAGTTGCGCGCCGCAAGTAGCGCACTGGCCCTGGGACAAGGCGATATGGCGTCGTGCGCGGCATACGTTGGTCGGGACGCGTCCAGGTATTTTTCGGGTAAACCTGGACTTTTGCAGGTATACCCGGGTTTTACCCGGATTTGGCCTTGTGCCGTCTAAGTTCATGGCCCCCGACCATACAGCGTCTAAGTCCGAGCCCGGCTCCGTGCGGGGGCTAAGTTGAGCGCTTGCTCGCTGCAGAGGCTAAGTGTAGAGCGACCCTCTAGCCCTACTACCCAACCATTATTTCGGAAAACAAACGACCTCCAGTGTCACACGACGGGGCGGATAGGGCGCAGTGCTTGCCTGCCTCGTCCTTTTGAAGCGGAGAGAGCCGCGAGGTTTGAACCAACGAAGTGAAGAAGCAAACAATTCTGCAGCGGCAACGCAGCGTGATGACTCCTCACCAGCAGCATTGGTCAATAATCACGTCGCCTCTCGCACCCCACACAAAGTCGTACCGGCCGCCGAAGAGGAAGTGCAGGTGCTCCAAGAATATGGGGCTCTTGCGGTTGTTTGATACCCTCACCTGCACCTGTTTTGTCGCGAACGAAAAGTTGCGGCTCGCCACATAGGCCCGCCCACCGAAGCTCCCATACTTGGGCTCGAACTTCAGCACCTGCTTCTGCCTCTCATCAAGCCCCGCAGGGTCCTTGGCCAGATTCGCCGCCGCCTCTGCGGCCTCGCCGTCGCTATTGAAATCGGCACGATCGATGATAGCGTGCATCGGGTACCCCGCCCTCTTTGCAAGGCGGTGCCCGGTCCCTACGTACAGTGGGAGGGCGGCGCCGTGCAGCATCGGCAACGCGAGCTTTTCGTCGAGGGCCTCGCTGTCCGGCCTCTGGTTACGCGACATGGAGATCATCATCTTTGTAGTCAGCACGGCATCCTGGCCCTTTATGTACCGTGGGCGGCTTGAGCCCGCCTTGCACGCGCCCGAGTGCTCGAACCGCAGCCCCCTCCCCTCGAAGATCCGCCTCACCGTCTGGGCGAACTGCTCGCGTTGCGGGTCGCAGTTCGAGCTCTGGTACAGCATGTCGACCGGCCGGGTCGACAGCGCCGAGGCATTTACCGGGGGGCGCAGCATGGAGAAGTGGCGCATGGGCGCCCAAAAGGTGTTCTCCGGTCTCAGCGCGCGCTCCCGAGCCACTGCGATGCAGAGCACCACGTGGTAATTGGCCGCCTTTTCCGCGGCGATTGCTCCGGGCTCTCCGTAAAAAAACACCCGAAACGGCCCCCCCAGGGTCCCTGGCTTGTGCACTTTCGAATGTCGTGCGACCACACTGTGCGCCAACGTTGACAGTGCGCTGCTGCAGTTGCAGTGGTAGAGAGGCCGGCCCGGTGGGAAGCCGCAGCGGAAGGTGACATGGGCCTGGCCTCCGCATCGGAACTGCCCTCTGCATCGAGTCCACACGGTCCGCTCGTCGACGCAGCCGTAGGTGACGCCGTACTCGCACGCGAGCCGGCTCTGCTCCTCTGTCACGACGACCTTGCAGGCATCGCGTCCCTTCTCAGCGAGCTCGTTGCGCCTCGCGAGCTCCGACCGCACGTGCAGCTCCTCAAAGGGCGCGGTCGCCGCGTCGCCCCATCCAAACTTCGCCTGCAACCTCTTGCGTTCCTGCTGCTCTGCTCGCCACCAGCAAGCGTCGCGCCCGACCGGCGTGACGAACTTCTGGCTCCCTACGTGAGCCGCAGGAGCATGGCTGTGGCAGTGAAGACTGGCGTTATAGACGACTTGAATGCAGCTCTCGTCAAGCTTGTGCATGCTCCAGGGGCAGTGAGCCGGCGAATCCGCGAAGTGGGCGATGATGCGGATCCCATGAATCGGAGCCGCTGACATCGTCGACCAAAGCGCGTTGTTCCACACGGCGTCGTTCCAAACAGCGGCCGGGACACCCGCACGCTGAAGAGCGCCGCGCATAAAGTTCTCGTTTTGGTCAACGTGGATCGCGCACACCCGAGGCAGCAGGTTGTAGATGCACCTAGGGTGAATAGGGCGGCCGGTATTGTGCAGAGTACTCAAGAGCACCGCGTGAAGACGAATACAGTGAGGACAGTTCAGTCCGGCGGCACGCGAGTAGCCTCTCGAGCGCTTGTTACAAGAATCGGATTCCGCTTCTAGGGTGCCACGTCAGGAGTCGGTCGTCGCTCGGGCCGCAAAGCATTCGCTGTGTGCAGCTCACCCAGTCGGCGGATGTGATGGCGTCGAGCACTCCGCGGGACAGGAGGATGCCTGTGCCGCCGTAGAAGAAGAGTGGCGGCACGCGGTACGAAGCGACCCCCTTGCTCCAGCTGACCTTCCATCCGTTGGCCGAGGGTGCGGTTGGGCAGGCGCAGCAGCCGTGCTCGCTGTTGTTCCGCTCGTCACCCTCCGTGCCCCCCGCGCAGACGTCGGCAGCACGGCAGGGGACGGGCCGAGTCAACTCTGCCGATCCCCTTTGCAGGCGGACTCGCGGAGTGGAGAAGCCCACGTATCCAAGCACGTTCGGCTCAGCGGAAGAGAGGCCTCTGACTTGGCGCTGGATTTCGCGCTCAAAGGGCATGCTGTCGTCGTCGCCGACGAAGAGCCAGTCGGAGGAGTGCATGACGGTGCTGTTTGCCACGTGCGCGGCCCACAGCATGTTGGCGTCCGTGGGGAACCGCTCGAACGCGCTCTTCCGGTGCACTGGCTTGTAGAGCGCTGCCCACGGCCCCGTCGGCTGGTCCGGGATAAAGATGTGAGGCTTGCCGCGCAGCCAGGTCGCGTTCGAGAGCTGAAAGCGGGACGATTCCGCCCGGCCGTACAGCGCGTAGGCGATGCGAGCCGCGGATTTGGAGCCCGCCGCCGTGGGATGCTCCCGCGCCCAGCCGCACGGCGCCGTCATGTCCCGACGCGATGGGACACTGGTGGAGGCCACGCCGGAAGCGCCGAGAATCGCGATGAAGCTGAGACCAGAGCGAGCTTGTGCGCGGCCCTCGCGAGCCATTGCCCGCTATCTCGAGCCGCCTGGCGGCGAGGACTCACAAAAACGCCGGCCCGAAGCAAGAAAAAGAATTTCCGCGCGTGCTCCTTTTTGCAAATCAAACTTTAGAAAAAGGACACAGCATGATTCACGCGACAGACAAGGCGCGGGCGACAGCTACCTCAGAAGCCGTCGCCCCGAGCAATCACACGACTCCACAAGAAAAAGAATTTTACAACCAAAGGCAAAGCCTCTCGCACACGCACGATTCTCACGACAGACAAGGCGCGCAGGCGACGGCTTCCTTAGAAAAAGATTTTTACTCCGCGAAAGATTTCGCAATTCCACGAGCATGCCGGCCGCCGTCCCCTTTCAATCGGAAGTCAGCTGCCCCCACTTCATGCAGTGCATATACGGCGCCGCCCCGTGCTGCTTTGGCTTTACGCCGACGCAGTGGCACGGCACCGACGCGTTCCACCCCCCTCTCAGAATATGCGCGTGGGCCGGCGGGATGCAGCTGCGCGTATGCATCGTGGGCCCTCCGCCCTTGTACGGGCTGGTGTAGGCGATCTGGTCCCAGTGCGTCCACAGGATCTCTGGCTTGAGCACGCCCGCAGACCCGCCTTTGTTGAAGCCCTCGAAGAAGTCCGTGAACTGCACCTGTGGGGCGTGCAGATTCGGTCGTGTCTGCTGGCACTTCCGATCTCCCATTGCGAGCCCGGCGCGGACACAGTCAGGGGTGTGCATCAGCGGCTGACGCGCCGACTGCGATGTGGCGGGGCGTGGTGGCGGGCACCGTATCCAGCCCGCTCGCATAGGCCCGTCTCAGGATGGCAACCTCGGCCCCCATCGCTCGCCCGAGCGAGGCGCACTCCCCCTTCCCCACCCCTTGCGGACAAAAGTGGTCGACGGCCTGCTTGTGATTCGTGAACGCCGTGGTGTTGCCGAGGTTGAGAAACACCCCGGAGCCGGGAGCGCGGTAGAACCAGAACCCCATGTGGACAGGGTCGCCCGATGTGTGTATCACCTATCAATCATTAAGTCGATCGTTCGATGTGTGCATCCCCTGAGCATGAGGGTGGGAGGGAGCGCCACAGTCAGCCGCGGCGCAGTGGAGTTGGATTCGGGGAAGGCTGCGCCCAGGAGTGTGATGCACGCGCGCGGCTCGGTGCAACCTCGGCGAATGAGTGACTCGGCAACCCCGTCGGGTCTGGCTCAAACGACGACAAGTCGGCCCGTCTGTGCGGCCCACTCGGCGCCCGGCACGACTGGCGTAGGCGGCATCGGTAGACGTGGGCCGCGGAAAGCAGACCACCCAGAGAGTAGAGGTCGCCGGACTTGATTGGGCAGGGCGACCCCGCCTCGATGATCTGCAGCGATTGGAGCACGCGGCCCGGCAGCCTGTCGCGGTAGAAGAAATGAAGCGCGGAGAGGTGAAGTGGGAACTGGATCGTGTCCAGGCCGTACACGAAGGAGAGGTACCCCTCCCACTCGCCGAGGTCTGCCGCAGATGCGAAGGAGCGATTCAGCGACGGCCTCGCCTCAGGACAGGCGAGACGGGGAGCTGCGCGGCGGCGGCTCCCGTCACAGTGGCATTCGTACGAGGCTTGGCCCGGCGGGAAACCGCAAGGCACCGCCCTGTTGTGGCCTGCGCATCGGAAGGTTCCACGGCAGTTTCGAACCCACACCGTCGGCCGCCCGTGCCGCATCTCGCAACCAAAAGAGCGACCCTCTATGCATTCGGATTTGCTGGCACTTTTTACGAGAGCGACATTGCACAAAGGTCCGGACGGTCCGATGCGATGATGAGTCGAACGCGACGAGCCGAAGGAAGACTCCGTTGCGAGCGAGATTGTGGTCATCTGGTTAGCGTCCACCCATACCGCGTTGGGAGAGAGAGAGATTTAGATTTCTTCTCCGCGTTGGTGTCCAGTCCGAGCCTGGCTGTTCTTCACCTTTCTACCTAACCTAACCTAACCTGTGGTATGGTGAGAGGAACACACACACGCACACACGCACACACGCACACGCACGCACGCACGCACACACTTCAAGATTGTTTTGAAAACCAAAAGAAATCTTTCGCGTAGTGAAATGGACGCGCTTCCTCGCTAGGTTGCAGAGACTCGAAAGTATGTGTATCGCGCGCCTTGCGGGGGGGGGCGCGGAAAAGAGGAACCTCTTAGCGCCAAGTAAGTAACACACAGCGGGAGAGCGTCTCCTCGTTGAGGTCGGGAATCAGATCGCCTGCTCTAGCCCTATCACGCGTGTTAATGGGTTGCGCGTCTAGGCTGGTGAGGAGCCGCCCAGCGCTCTTCGCCGCCCTCTCCACCGCCATCCTCGACGCCGCCATCGCCGCCGCCCCCGTTTTTGCCTCCACCATCTCCGCCTCCACCCTCTCCGCCACCGTGTCTTCCGCCGGCCGGGTAATTACTCGATCGAGTAGGTAGGACAATACATAAAGAGAGAGGGGCCTAGAGAACACAACCCCCTCTCTCTTTTCTCCCAGTAAGCTAAAAGTACGTACGTACATAAATCATAATGTGTACTCGTCCGCGTCGTCCATCATCACCCATACCGCGCTTGCGCCGGCGCGGCTACTTTGTGTACATCCCCGAGATTGGGCGCATCACTTCTACCAACGACGTCTACTTTGACGAGCGCTCCTTCACGCTGCTTGGCGATGTGATGTCCAATGTCAAGCTCCGAGGCGGCAGCCGCGTCCAAAACATCACCCCGCCTGCGCCGCCACCGACGACGCCAGCCCTTCCCGGCACGGCGCCGCCCGTCGTCGTCGATGCATTCGTCCCCGCCGACGCCAACGCAGTCGAGCTCGCTCGACGCTGCGATGGGGCGTGGGAGCTCAGCGACTTCGTCATCGGCGCGTCTGTCGCGGGGCGGGGTACCGGAATGGTGGCACTGAGGCCCGTTTGGTGCGGTCACCCTCCCCCGCGACAGCGTCTGCCGACACCTCAGCCTCTGTGCACTACCGTTCTGACATTGTGGGGGAGGTGCTGGAGGTCAGTGCGCAGATCGGACCCGTGCCCATCCCGAGGAACGCCGAGGACGCCGTCAAATACCCCCTCTACGGCAAGTCGTGGCTAGCTGCGATGACTGGATTTGCGTGCATTAAGCGCCTTGAGCTCAAGATTGGTGGGTGATGACTTTGTCGGCAAATCTCAGGACAACGGTGCGTGGGAGCTCGTCGCCGAGCTGCGGCCCGGCAAGCGCGCCATCAAGGGCAAGTGGGTCTTCCGTGTCTTCTACAAGGACGACGGCTCCGTCGACCGCTTCAAGGCGCGCTGGGTCGCCTGCGGGTACAGCCAACGCCCGGGCGTCGACTACCTCGAGACTTACTGCGGCACGCTGCGGATCGAGACGCTCCTCATCTTCCTCGCCGACTGCAACGCCAACGACGACGAGCTCGAGCGCTGGGACGTCGTGAAGGCGTTCACTTCCACCAGCAAGCTCGACGTCGAGATGTACGTTGAGCAGCCCCACGGCTTCGTCGACCCAAATTTCAAGGCGTGCCGTCTGCTCAAGGGCCTCGAGGGGACCAAGCAAGGTGGCGCCATCTTCCAGAAGGAGAACACCGCCGTCCTCAAGGCGTGCGGGTTCGAGCAGTGCGCCGCCGACCCAAACCTCTTCCGCATCATCTTTGACGACGGAGGCTACATCATCGCCGTCGTCTACGTCGACGACATCTTCGTCCGCTATCAACGCCCGACCAAGGGACGAGTCGACACCACCTTCGCGCGCTACTGCCGCTTTCAAGGCCACCCGCGTCTCCGAGCCGAGGCGCATGGTCGGCTTCGACATCGCTCGCGATCGACCCGCCCGCATCAAGCTGCGAGTCTTCCAGACCAACTACGTCTGCGAGCTGTACAAGAAGTACCTAGCTCGCAGTGCTCCAAAGACTTCACCACGCCTGTCCAGTCGTCTCGTTGCCCCGAGTTCATGGCCATCACTGGGGCGACCTGCGAGGAGGACGACCGCGCCGTCGCTGACAAGCCCTTCCTCCCGCTCATGGGCGGGCTGAACTGGATCGGCTGGACGCGCCAGGATAGTCCTACTACGTGGTTACAACCACGCGCCCCTCAGGAGCTAAGGTAGAGCTGAGCGAGCGTCCCAGACGCCTCGGTGCCTCCCACCGGCGTGAAGACCATCACACACACACACTCCTGTGGAGAGAGTGTGTGAGACGCCATCGCGCCGAAGGCCTTCCTCCCTTAGTGCTTTACATCTGCTCGTGTCAGTGCTCGGCAGTGCTTGCCAGCGCTCCTGACATGGCCCTGAACGCCAGCCATCATCACGCGCCGCCGCCGCCAGCCATGGTCCCCATGACCGACTCCACGCCGACACTCTATCCGCTGCTGCTGACGGTCGCATGCACCATAGTCATGTCCTTCGGACGGGCTCGATCAGCTTCGCTGCTCATGGTCCTCGGCGGGCCAGCAATCGTGCATAGCATCTGGCTGGGCGTACCCGGCGAGTTTTGGGCCCATGTCCTCTTTGGCGTAGTGTGCGTGACGGCAGGCGCCGTCGCCGGCCGCACCGGGCAGCTTGTCAGCGTGCCGGCATGGCAGGGTGGCACGGCATCGCTCATCTTCGTCGGGCTCATCATTGGCGAGTATGCGACCGTCGGGTTCGGCAATCTAAAATATGTCGCGCATGTCCTGATCTACGTCAGCTGTCTGCTGCTCACGCTGAGCGCCACCGCGGAGGACATGTGCGAACGGTGCTGCGGGTTGCTCGCCTGGCGGCTCGTGCGTATACGCGTGCGCCTGGCTCGTGTCCTGATCGACCCGAGCTGCCTGGCGTCCATTGGCATCATCTTTATGGCGCATCGCCACGACCCCAGCGACATCGCGATCATGTTCCATCGCGTGCAGTCCGCGCTGCTCCTCTCGCTCGCGCTGGCCGTAGGCAGCACGGCCGCGGCCAGCGCGCAGCCGGCCGCCGCAGCCGCAGGCCCCGGCCTGCACACGCTGCACGTCTTCTGCTGGGTCCTGAATGGCTTCTGGCTGCTCGGAATGGCAGTGCTCCTGTACCTGTGGCGTGGCCGGCGCGGGATACACCACACGCTGTACGCTGGCTCCGACGCCGGCGAGGCGGCCACCCTGTACTTTGCGCTGACGCTGCTGGTCTCCGCGACGGCCGCCGCTGCGCTTACCGGAGCGGGCCGAAAGGAGCTCCAGGCAGCATCTCAGCCGGAGCTCGGCTGCCGTGCGATTGGCCGGGATGATACCATGGCGCCGTTGACGGGGGGCGCAGAGGGCGGCGAGAGCTGACTTGGGCTAGACTTGATCGGGCCGCTCTCGCGCGCCGCCATACGCCAAATACGTGTTGTCAGCTGAGGCTGCCGCCATGTGCAGGTTAGTTATGTCCTCACAGTTGAGCACGCGCCCGGCCGCCGGCGGGCTGACGTCCATGTTGCGTCTACAGAGTACAGTGTCCATGCTTCGTGGCCAAAAACGAAAGTGTAAATAAATGCAAGTTCTCGAAGTTGTTAGTAACGCCTCTCGCTTGCGGCAACCAGCCTCCAACAAAGCCTCCCGCCCTGCCTGCCCCCGGCCCGGAGAGAGACGCTCAACCTCTCCCCGCGCGCCGTTCCAGCTTCCAGTTCCACTTCGGCGATCGTTTTCTTTTTTTGAGAGCGCCCACAGCGCGCACCTCGATCCTGTACCGTGTTTGTTATCCCCCCCCCCCCCCCCCCCAAACGAGCAACGAACACACCAGCGAAGGAGGGCGGCGAGACGATCGAGGGGTCCCGTGCCATGCGGAATCGACCCCATCCCATTGCAACCAACAGACAGTGCAACAAACAAGTACTCGAGTGCAACCGGATGGTGTCGCAGTCAGTCACACACCGCGCCTGCAAGACTTGGAGCGCACTTGGAGTGCAGTTGGTCGGCAAACTCGCGGCAGCCCCGCAGAACCCTGGCGGCGAATCCGTTGACGACCGTCGGGACGAGCGAGCTACAATGATGTTAATGTGTACGTACACTACAAGGAGAGCGGCTGCTTTCGCCCGCACACGCCACCATTTACTGAGAAACACGACAAAATTTGCCTTGCAGATTCTTGGGCAAGTAAGACTAGTTTTGGGCAAGTAAGACAGAGTTGAGCTCCGGCGTCCGGCGGTCAATCAATTGCCGCAGGCTGCCGCGGGCTGCCTCTTTCTTTGCACCTGGCGTGCAGGCGGATAGGTTCCGGTGCCGCCAGATCAGAGAACTGCCCACCTTCAGAGAGTTCTAGTCACAGAAAATCGTGGCGTGAGGACCTCCGGTGAGGACCTCTGCACTCTTGGCAGGTGAGGACCTTTTGCTGCCTCTGCGCTCGCTTGGTCGGCCCAAATTGGCCCCACGGTATAGGACCACCGCAGAGCTTTGCCGTGTCAGGCAGGGCTGGGCTTATCGATCGTGCCTCCTTTGTAAAATGTGGAACAGTAGGACAGATGGCCACACGCGCACAGTGAGGACTCCGATATCAGTGGGAGGAGGACCTCTGCCGCAGAGATGGGCTTGTGGGGACCTCGTGTGAGGACTTCTTAGGTCGACCCTTAGGCCTCGCTGCGCTAGCTGGCCTGCCTTATCTCGCTGTGGACTGCTCCCCACGTCATGCCGATGCAGCTGTGCTGATGCTGTTGTGGACGAGGCCGCCTGCGTCTGGCTTTCCGGTGGTGGAGGCGGGACAGTGAACCCCCTTTCCAAAGCAACCAGCTGACATGTTTTGTGGTTAGAGTACGGGTCCGGTGCAGATGTGCGCTTGACGTGCCTACGCCGCACCTCAAGCTCGGTCAGACATTTTCTTATACCTAACAAGGTCTGTGAACAGCGACTCTGAGGAGAGCGCCGTCGTCGGCGGACGTCACATACACATCATCTGGACTCCATGAAGAAGCTCTCCTCGCTCGAGTCGTCTTCGCGCGAGGCGATCGGCGCGGCCGAGAGCGCGGCTCGGGCTGCGACGGGCGCCGCCGCCTCGCTCGAGCCCCACACGGCTGCCAGGGCGAGCGCTCTCGCTGCGGCCAACGCGGCGGCAGCTTCCTACGAGCGTGCCGTTCAGCTTCAGCAGGACGTGGCCGATGTGCTGGGCGCAGGCGCTCGCCGTATCCGTCAGCCAGCGTCTGTGGAGCAGCAGCTCGAGGCGGAGCGGCGGCGAAGCGCGCAGCTCGAGCGGGCTCTCCAGCGCTTGCGAGCCGAGAAGAACGCCGAAGTCGAGAAGGCACGAGCGCACACACAGACGCACCGCTCTCCCCACCCACCCACGAGTGGTGCCTCACCTCTGTCTACCGATACGCGTTAGGTGCAGATGCTGGCCATCTCTCTTGTCGAGCGGGCGGAGGAGGAGGCGAGGCAGACGCTGAGAAGGCAGGAGGCGGGCGCGCGGCTGGCGCTGCGTGTGCAGCTGGCGCTACTCCGTCGCCGCCGCCGCTCTGATGGCCAGTCGTGGGCCGGGCTCGAGGCCGAGGCCGAGATGTAGCCGAGATTCGTCGAGATCGAGACGAGATCTGAGATTTTGCCAGGCTCGAGGTTCAGCCCTAGCTCGCGACCCCGCGAGATTGCGCCGAGATTAGGCGCTGCGTTCGCACCTCGCGTCGGCGGTCGGTTTCGGCAAGCGCGCGGCGGGCGTTGACGCGCCCGCGAGCGTGCTCGCAGTGCACGTCGCGACGCTGCGGCGAGAGCTGAAGGAGGCGTGGAAATAGACGTTGGGCGGGGGCACGCACCGCGTAGCAGTGGCTGCAAGCAATGTCGCCAGCCTCAGCAACCTGAAGTTATACCAAGGGGCTAGCTAGCTCTCGCACATATGGATGATATCTACACCCGCCCGGATCGGCAGGTGGAGAAGGCGAAGGCGGTCCGTACTCGCGCTTCCCGCTCAGTGGCGGGAGCGTTGCAGCCTCCTCTGCTCGGCCTCTCTCCTCCACCGCCTCCACCGCCACCGCCGCCGCCCCCGCCGCCGCCCTCGATTGCTTCGACCTCGAGGAGCACAGCGGCTGCTATCATTTTGCGGGAGGGGGCTGACTGCACGGCACGTCCATGACACGTCCATGACACGCCCCCCACAGGAGCAGCAGCCGCGGCGGAGGGCTCGGCGTTAGCCTCGAAGACTTGGTGCGGGGCAGCGAGGCGCTTCGGTCGGCGGGGAGCACACCCCTTCTCTCCTCCCCTTCCCTGTCCGCCCCCCCCGGCGACCCGATGATGGAGGAGCTCAAGCGGCGGCTCGAGAGCCGGCGCTCCTCCCTCTCGGGCGGCACATCGCCCCAGCCGAGCCCGCGCCGCAGCAGCCTTGGGGCTGGTATGGGGGCTGGTATGGCCAATGGCGGCGGCGACGGCGACGACGACTCGCACGCGCGGCTGTGGGGAGTGCAGCTCAGACCCGCGGGGGGGGCGGCGGCGCGGGGCCGGCGACACTCGTGCTCGGGCAGGATCGAGACGGCATCGGTAGAGCAGGCTGACGCCCGTGCCATGCCTCGGTTTCCGCCCCGCGCGCCGCAACTCCGCCCGTCGCAGCTGCCGCCGCCGCCGCCCGGCCTGCGGATGGCCAGCACGCCATCGACGGTGACGGCGCCTCCGCGGCTGTTCGACGAGCCTCCGCGTGGCCAGTGCGTGGTGCTCAGGGGGCTCTCGTCCCGCCCAGACCTCAACGGACAGCGAGGCGACGTGTGGAGCTTCGAGGGAGGCCGCTACACGGTGGCGGTCGAGGGCGGCGGAGAGACTGTGCGAGTCCGGCCGGCGAACTTGTCAGCAGAGCCAGAGGGCGCAGCGTCGACTTCGGCGCCGATGCTTCGTGCTCGCACTATTGCCGCCCGACCAGCAAACGCGCCGCACGGCGCGCCGAAGAAGCTTGTTGCGGGCGGCGCTAGTAGCGCCGCCGGCGGCGACGCGGCGAGGCAGAGCTCGCGGCGGGAGAGAGACGGCGCGAGTGGGCCGCCGCCGGACGGCGGTGCGCGGTGGGCGAGGTGGAACGGCCTCACGATGGACTAGCTAGGAGATGGCCGCGTGGCAACACTGAGCTATACACAGGTATCATTTTTTCACACCGTCGTCAGACGGTGGGGATGGACATGTGGCCTCGTTCTTCCCATCTAGATGTATACTTAGGTAGTCTTTCTTTGCTGAGATATACGTGATATACATTGAAAGCGACGAATGAGCCGGGCAGCGTGTTGCCCTTGAGCTAGTCCTTCCCCGGTCGCATATAGCCTCTGCGCTGTCTGGCGAACGCCTGTATGCCATGCGGATGCGCGCGGACCACGCTTGCGTGGGTACGTGGCTGGCAGGCTGACCCGTGTGCGGTGTAACCCGCGCACGAGGAAGCTTCGCGGGTTCGAGTCGTCAGCGGAGGTGTGCCGAGGGGGGCCGGGAGGCGGTAAGCCGTCGTCGCCCGGCGCTGCTTGCAGCACCATGGCGATGGCGCTAAGAGGTTCCTCTTTTCCGCGCCCCCCCTCCGCGCACAAGGCGCGCGATATACCTACCACCTACCTGCCTACTCGAGTACCAACCAGGCGGAAGAGACGGTGCGGTGGCTAGGGAGGAGGTGGCGGAGGGTGGTTATATGATGTAACATACTTGACCCCCCCCCCCCCCCTTGGCGCCTCGTCTTTTCGTGCCAAACCAGCTGATCTCGGCCCGCCGTCCTCCGCTCGCGCCGGCCGCCCATGCGCTCGCGGGGCTACCCGACGCGGCGAGCCTCGTGCCGATGGACCCAGCCGAGGTGCCCAACCAGTTGGAGAGGCGCCGACGCGCCGCGCGCGACCACCAGCCAGCTTTTCAGCAGGGCCGAGCACGGACCACAGTGCGTCGAAAGAGTCGACACTCAAAGTAGCTGTCGAGTTTTTTGCCTCTTTTTGAGCGCGGCTGCTGCACACCCAGCCCACCAGTGATACGAGACGCACCGGATCCAACCCTGGCAGCGCTTGACCGCCACCCCGGTGACCGCCCACAGGTGGCTGACCGCATCTTCGCCCGTCTGGGACCTCTTCGTACGGCTCCAAAAACCGCTCCTTAACGACCGGGTACACGCACACGAGCCGCGGTCGTGTACCCGTCTTAGCGGCGAGGCGTGGGACCGTCTGTGGCGAAGTGGGTCGCGTCCCTGAATTTCCGTCAACTCACGGTCCTTCCCCCGTACGCGGGGCCAACCCTCGGAGACCCGTGTTTAATTTACGGCCCTTTCCCTGCGAACGCGCACCCCCCAGGGCTAGGGCTCTCTAGCCCGTAACCCGATGCCGATCATCCGGCCCGCTGGGTGTGCTTCTTAGCCCCCCGGCCCTGGATGTGAGGTTACCGACTGCACTCCAAGTGCTCCAAGTGCTGGTTCGAGGAGCCGCGGCGTTGTGCGTTTATGTGAGGACGGGGCCGCCCGTCTCCACCGCCATCCTCGCCGCCACCCTCGCGCCGCCGCCTCCATCCCCGCCTCCACCATCCCGCCTCCATATGGTGTAACATACTTCCGGGACGGTGTGCGGGGAGCGAACCTTAGCGACCGCCCAGAAGCTTTCTGAGCGAGCCAATCGGGCCAGGATCATCAGCATATGTCCCCTCCACAACATCGTGGGCGTTTGAGCGGTATTTGAGGAGCACCGCGACTCTGAAGTTCGGCCGGGTGGTCTGCAGACCCCCCCCCCCCCCCGGAGCAGCAGAGGCTCCGTGGGGTCGAAAAGTCGACGCTGGGAGTCGCACTCGTCAAGCCATCGCAGCACCACGCGGTCCGCACGTACCGCCCACATCCCCTCAACCGCTGAGAAGGCGCAGATCGACCGCAGGGCCGCGTAGTCGTCGTTAAGGAGCGGTTTTTGGCGCACCGGCCAGGGCTACAATAGTGCCAGTGAGGCGGAGGCGCGAGTCGGAAGGCCGCGACCATCAAGTGGTTACCCAATTTTCCTACAATGCTGTGGACCCAGCCACGACTTCTTTTTTCATGTGCTGCCACAAAAAGAAAAACTTCCGCAAAAAATCATTACTCTACCAAACAGCCAACACCAAAGCAACAGAGAAGCGACGTCTCATCACAGCAGCTAGACAAACCTCACGAATCTTCTGCCGCAATAAGAAAACACACGAGTTTGAGGATGAGAATGGCCTGCACCATTTGAGAATGAGAATGGCAGCCTAACACACAACAAGCGAGCGGGCAAAGCTTGTGCACCATTTGCACAGGACCCTCGACAGGACCTTTCCTCTCTAAACACATCATATCAGCTGGTTGCTTTGGAAAAGTGGTTCACTTCCCGCCAGCACCGGAAAGGAGCCAGACCGGGTGGCCCAGCATCAGCCACAGCATTCGCCATGACGTGGTGAGCAGTGCAGAGCGAGATAAGGCAGGCCAGCTAGCGCAGCGAGGCCTAAGAGTCGACCTAAGAGGTCCTCACACGAGAGGTCCTGACAACATCAGAGGTCCTCACTGTGCGTGTGGCCATCTGTCCTACTGGTCACTTTGAAAAGGAGACACGATAAGCCCAGCCTGCCTGCCTGAGACGGCAAAGCCCTGCGGTGGTCCTATACCGTGGAGGCCAATTTGGGCCGAGCAAGCGAGCGCAGAGGCAGCAAAAGGTCCTCCTGCCAAGTGCAAGAGGTCTTCACCGGCGACGATTTTCTGGCTAGAATGAGGGTGGGCAGTTCCGATCTGGCAGCACCGGAACCTATCCGCCTGCACGCCAGGTGCAAAAAGAAAGAGGCAGATAGAGGCGCTAGTTGCAATTGATTGACCGCCGGAACTCAACTCTGCCTTACTTAGCCAAAATTAGAAGTGTAGAGTGAAGTAAGACATTTTGTCATGCTTTCCCAGTAAGTAGTGTGCGAAGTCTGTGACAGCGACAGTCACCATCCCTATGTAGTATACGTACACATTAACATCATTGTTAGGAAGGTGACACAGTGGAAACACAGTGAGGCTCGGACTGGACACCAGCGCGGTATGCTTGGGTGGACGAACGGGGCGCGGACGAATACACATCGTAAAATCCCGGTCGCGGCCTCGTCCACAACAGCATCAACAACAGCATTCGACATGAAGTTGGGAGCAGTCCAGAGCGAGACAAGGCAAGCCAGCTAGCGGAGCGAGGCCTAAGAGTCGACCTAAGACTCGCCTCTAGGAGGTCCTCAGAGCGGCTTCATCTCTGATCAGAGGTCCTCACTGTGCGTGTGGCCATCTGTCCTCTGTTCACATTTTATAAAAGGAGGCACGATCGATATGTGCTCCAGCCCTGCCTGACACGGCAAAGCTCTGCGGTGGTCCTATACCGTGGAGGCCAAAATTTGGGCCGAGCAAGCGAGCGCAGAGGCAGCAAAAGGTCCTCACCAAGTGCAAGAGGTCCTCACGCCACGATTTTCTAGGACACTCTGAAGGTGGGTAGTTCGAAGAGGCAGGCACGGGACCTACCGGCCTGCACGCCAGGTGCAAAAGGAAAGAGGCAGCCTGAGGCAGCTAGTTTGCAATTGACCGCCGGAGAGCTCAACTCTGTCTTACTTACCCAAAATTACGGTGCAAGTGTACCTCTCTCTCTCAAGTGTAGAGGGAAGTAAGTCATTGGTCATGCTTTCCCTTGTGCACCAACGTTCCCTTCGAGCTTTCCCTTGTGCACCATGTACACCAGCACGGTACTGAATACAGACACATTATTGTCCTACCTACCTACCTACTCGAGTACCAACCAGGAAGGAAGAGACGGTGGCGGTGGCTAGGGAGGAGGTGGCGGTGAGGGTGGAGGCGGAGATGGTGGAGGCGAAGACGGAGGCGGTGGCGAGGGCGGCGGCGAGGATGGCGGTGGAAAGGGCGGCGGCGAACTCCCGGCTCCCTCACCAGCCTAGACCAGGAACCCTGAACACGCGTGATAGCGGGCCGAGCAGCGAATCTGATTCCCGACGCGATGCCGACAGCCCACATCAGCGCGGGACGCGAAGAGCTACCCACCGTCCCGACGCTGCCGCCGCCGCCGCCGCCGCCGCCGTGCAGTGAAATCGCCGGCCGCACGGTGCTCACCGAGGGCGCCTGCAAAGACGTCCGCTATCCGGAGAACAACTGCAGCAACTTTTACTACCATACTGGGCCTCATATCAACACCGACAAAGACAAGTGGCGGCTGTGTGTGGCGCCGTCGGGGCTGGAGAAGGACGTGTGCGAGGGCGTTCTTCTCACGGGCTGCTGGCCACCGCCACCGCCGCCGCCGAAAGCTTGCCAGCTCGCCATCCCAGCGCGCGCCCAGACCCTCGATCCGGGTGGACGGCGGGATCACTGGCGCTCACTAGCGGAGCAGCACGGCATCCGCTCGCTGGTAGTCGAGCGGGCCGTTGGGCCGGCGGAGCTGTGGCAGTACGTGCCAGCAAGCGTGCTGCATTCGCTCAATGCCACCCTCGTGCCCAAAGCGCTCAAGCAGGCGCACAAAATGCTCGGCATCTGGGCCACCAATGTACGGTTCCTCGCTTCGGTCGCTGCCAGCAACGCAACGGCGATCTTCATCGAAGATGATGCCTCTCTCCAGCCGAGCTTCTGCGCTGGCACCACGGCCGCGCTGCGCCAACTGCGGTCGTCCAGTCCTTCGTGGGATCTCCTCCTTCTGGGACACTGCGGCGGCACTCGCGTCCGAACTTGCACGCGCATCCCTTCCCCTCAGCGGGGTGGAGAGGGCAGGGCACGGTGCCTCTGCCGTGGCGGCGCGTGTTGTCGGGCCCAACGGTGGCGCAGCCGGCCCCGCGCACAGCAGAGAGGCCGGCATGCACACCATGTAGGTTATCCGATGTGCACGCATGCCTACATTGCGAGCGCGTTCGGCGCGTCGCGGCTGCACGGTCTGCTCGCGGACTGGCCTCGCAGCTACGCTGAGGCGATTCTCCGCACCGCGCAGCCGGGCTGGGAGACTGCTGGCGTCGCGCCGAAGAGGCGACACTTCCACGACACTTCCTCACACTTCCACGACACCTCCACCACGACACCTCTAACTTCCGCAGCTACAATTCCATGGCAGATCGTTCTCGTGGGCAGGCGCGCGTCTCAGCAGCGCGTGGGTACTCTGATGGGGCTCCGCTCTCCTCTCCTCGCTGCTTCCTCGCCCGCGCAGAGCAGAGAAGCCCCACACCCGCCACACCGACCTGTGTGCTCTCATCACCCTGAGAGCCGCGCATCATTCTAGGCGGCACTCGAAGCGGCCTGTAGACATCGCGCACGACGTGCGCGTCGCGCAGCTCATCTACACGGGAAAGGTCGAGTGGCCAGCGCTGCCCCACCATTGGGTGTGTGTGTGTGAAGAAGTTTTACCTTACCTCACCTTATTCCTTAGGTCGACGCCCACGTGATGTGGCCGCAGGTGGCGCTGCAGCCGTGGATGATCGCGCCGAGGAGCAGGATCCAACGCGGCATTTCAGACATGAGGTTGCCACGCGCGTGCAGCTGAATGTCCCATGTCTGGTAGTCCAACATTTAAAGTCGCCGTAATAAACAAATAAAGAGAAGGATCTCCAGAAGAGATGGGCGACGCACGAACACAGAGGCACAGCGCGTAAGTCGACGTCTAAGAGCAAAAGAAGCGCCCGGAACATTTTTTCCCCTAACTCTCGGACGTCCCCGGGAGCAATCGTCGTGCGCCAGCGCGCGGCCTTCGGGCGGGGGGCTGCGCCTCGCTGCCCCACCCCCCAGCGATGCCATCCGTCAAGTCGGCCGTGTCCGCCGCGATCGACGCCATCGGAGGCGTCTCCCGGATCGGCGAGGACCCCGATTCGCTCATCCTCTTCAACGCCGCCTTCAGTGTCTGCTCCGAGAAGTGCCGCACCGTCATCCGGGAGACGGGCTTCTCGCACACCAACGTCAACGTGGACCTGACCACGATGATCAACTACGATCCGAGGTACGTGGCGCTGAGGCTCATGGCGTGGGATCATGCGATGCCGCTCGCCGGAGAGATCGCCGGCTGGACGGGGAGCAGCTCGATGGCCAAGACTGGCTTTGACCCATGCGTGGTGCCGCTCCTCGTGGACATGAAAGCCAACGGAGGCGAGGGCATGGTCATCGTCGACTCGGCGGTGATCTGCAACTACCTCGTCAGGCTGGCTGGAGGTGCGCTCATGCCGACGGAGCCACGCCAGCTTGCGCTCGTTCAAAAGCACATCGCGCTCGTCGACGACGCTCCTCACCCGGCGCTACTGTACGACGCGCTCCCCGCCAAAGACCTCCGCCCGGCCTACCTGAAGCATCTCACGGCTGGAGGCGGCCTCCACTTGCAGCAGATCCGCAAACTCAAGAATTATCTGTCGCAGGAGGGCAAGACCTGGGACGACCCGCTCCTCAAGCGCGCATACGAGGCCAAGCTCAAGAAGACGGAGGACGCACTCCGGGCGACACAAAGCATGGAGGGCGGCGATAGCTCCTACATCGAGGGCTCCTTCCAAAAAATGAGGGAGTACCTGCAGACCTTGGAGGCCGATCTGAAGGCCAGCTCGGGCGAATGGCTGTGCGGGGACAAGATAACCCTGGCGGACGTCTTTGAGGGCTGCTCTTTGTACCGGCTGATGTTTCTCGGCTGCGCCTTTTTGTACGAGGACTTGCCGATCGTGGTGCGATACAGCGGACGCCTCTTCAGCCGCCCGTCCTTGTTGCGCGCAGTCATCCTCAACCGCGACACGATGCCGAGCAAGCACGTCGCGCCCTTCTACGCGGAGCACGAGGGCTGGCTGTCGGGGGTCCTGCACTGCCGCAAGGAAGACCTGATCAATGTCATGACCAATCCCGCGACGCCGTATGCCGCGGCGGGTGCGGCGCTGCTTGCGGTCACGTACCGACGGGATCTCAAGCAGGACTCGCTGCTCGCGCACGGCGAAAAGGAGAGCAGCGCCCCACAGCTTCGCCGTGAAGCCCAGTCCGGCCAGGAGCAAATCGTCTTCCACGAGCAGGTAGCGATCGCAGCGCGCCGGAAACTGCGATGCCCAGATGACGTCAGCGACCTGCCTGGACGTTAGGCTGGTCGGCGCAAACTGGAAGCGATGAGAGTGGTTCAACCTGCGAAGCGCACCCGCCGACCAAGGGGCAATGTCGCGCGCCGGCCTGCTGGCTAATGGCAGCCCTGTCGCATCCGCGGAGGCAGGAAGGACAAACGGGCACCCGCGCACCGCCATCTTGAGGACCATGCACTTGTAATTTCATGCCGCCAGTTCGTGGCGTGGGAGTTTTGTGGAAAAATTCTACGAGTAAAAACCGCCGTATATCCAACAAGCTGTACCCCCCTCGGACACGTCCCTCCCTGTCCTCTCGACTCGTTCCTCTACTTGCGCCTCCACCGCTTGCGAGCGAGCACCCCGCCCCGACTTGCTTCGCATGCGGTGACCTCCCACGCGCTCCCTGGCCGCCCGCGCGACTCCTAGAGGACAGAGACCGTGGACGGACCCTCCCCACGGCCGCTCGCGAGCGCTCGGTGGTCAATCTCACCTCAACCACCCTCAGCGCGCGCGCGAGCGCGCCGCCACTCGGCCGCACGCGTGCACACTTGTGCCTGTGCGGTGTGGACGCGCTCTCGACGCGCCCCTCTGACACACAGGCGTCCCACTAGGTGTCCGCTGGTCCTCGACACCGCTGACGTCGCCACTATCGCCATCTGCGAAGGCTAGCCCGCTTCGTCGCCACGCTGCCCAGCGACGACGGCGCGGAGCTCATGGCATCGTCCTCTGCGCCTCTCGGACTCGAGTTGCTCGTTCCCGCCGGCGTCGCACAGCTCGGCATCGTCCGCGCCCGCAGCGAGTATTGCCTGACCGACGCCGACCTCCAAGGGCTGCCCCGCTCAGCGCATCCCGGCGCTGGCGTCATGTTCTCCGTCAAGGATCTCGCTAGCGTCGCCATCCTGAAGGGGTACCGCGAGCGCGGGCAGCGGGTCGTGCGTATCAGCAGGCCCGACGTCTCGCGGGCCGAGACGCTCTTCCTTCCCGTCGGCATCATGACCACGGTCGGCGAGGTAAAAGCCATGATGCCGGGACGCGCAGACCTCCTCGGGCGCCGGCCCGAGCTCTGGCTCCGACCTGAGGAGCGGCGCGCTGGCTCCTTCTGACCAAGGAGCAGACTTTTTATTTGACAGAATACGCCGTTAGTCCAACCAGCAGATGTGAAAAATGGTAGCGAGAGTGCACACCCGTGTGTGAGCGTGCCCCGGACGCACCCGTGAGGCGTGAGCGTGACCCATTGCCGCCGTGAAACAAGCACATGGCTAGCAATTGCAGGCGGCCCTCGCGCAGCGCAACGCCCCGCGTGCAGCGGAGGCGGCGACCGACGCCTGTCTGAGCCGTACGCGGGCGAACGCGCCCCGACACGCAGACTGACGCTGACGGCCGCAGCAGCCCTCGCCCCCGCCACGTGGCACCCCTCGCCCCCGCCACACCCGCGCGAGCTCGCCCGCTGTGGCGGCGCGGCGGTCACGGTAACAGGCGCGACCGCACTGCCTCTCGGCCGCTCTAGCCGAGCCGAGGGCGCCCTCGCCCTCGCCCTCGCCCTCGTCGCCGCCGGCGTCCTGGGTCGTTGCGGTCGGTGTGGGAGGGCGTGATCCAAACGCAAGCGTTGGCTGCCGAGCTGCTTGCGCGGGGCCGGGACGCGGGAGGAGCGCCGGGACGCGGGAGGAGAGGCGGGTGCGGCGACCGACGCCGCGCCGCGAGCAGCGGGAGCGTCAGGACGGAAGTGCGCGACACACCCTGGCGATGGAGTATGAACAAGACGAGCGGGAGGGCACCGAGACACATGTTCGCCGCACCGGTGGATGGTCCAATGATGGTCGTCGTGCCTGCGCCGGCGGCTATTGCAGCGGCAGCGGCGATCGCAGCAGCAGGGCAGCTAGCTAGGATCACCGGCGCCTCACCCGCCCGTGGAAGCTTTGTGGCCTTGTCCGGCCACGTTGTACGGATCAATGTCGCCGGCGCCGAGGGATTACAAGCCGCGCCCGCCTGAGCGAGCGGCGTCAGCCAGCCGCGCAGCGCTCGGCGAATCTGAGTGAATGTCGGCGGCGCGCTCGCGACAGCGCAGCGCCGCACCGTGTGCCCTGCAGAAGGCGAGCGTCGTCGCCCGGAAGGACGGCATCGCGCGGAGCTGGCTCTATGGACGCACGATCAGCGCCGTCCGCGGCTCTTCCTGCGACAGGAAGCAGCAGGGGCTGTCATGCCGCCGGAGCGGTCTCGGCACCACGTCGAACGCGCGGCGGCGGGGGAGGTCTGTGGGTCGCCAGGGCGCGTGTGCGGGCCGAGGGTGCGCCGGTGGGCGTGTGGGGTGGGGAGGGTTGCTCAGGAGCGCTCACACGCACGCACGGCGACGCACGGCGCGATTTGCTTCGCATGCGGTGACCACAGTGGCCGAAGGTGGTGCTCGCTCGCAAGCGGAAGAGGCGTGTACATACACGGAGCCTCTGCTGCTCCGGGGGGGGGGGGGGGGGTCTGCAGACCACCCGGCCGAACTTCAGAGTGGCGGTGCGATGGCGCTAAGAGGTTCCTCTTTTCCGCGCCCCCCCCGCAAGGCGCGCGATACACACTGCTCCTCAAATACCGCTCAAACGCCCACGATGTTGTGGAGGGGACATATGCTGATGATCCTGGCCCGATTGGTTCGCTCAGAAAGCTTCTGGGCGGTCGCTAAGGTTCGCTCCCCGCACACCGGCCCCGGAATAAGTTGCATCATAACACACAAGGTGGTGGGCAAGGGGGGCAGCCGTCGCATCCCCACACCTGACGACACGGGCAGGAGCGCCATGGCATTCAAAGGTAAGGTAAGGTAAGGTAAGGTAAACTTCTCCACACACACGAGGTGGTGGGGCAAGGGGGGGCGACCCTCGCGTCTCCACGTCTAACGACAGGAGCCCCACGGCATTTAAAGTGCAAGGCCCGGTGCGCGTGGGTGAGCGGTGTGTGTGTGTGTGTGTGTGTGTGTGTGTGTGTGTGTGTGTGTGTGTGTGTGTGTGTGTGTGTGTGTGTGTGTGTGTGTGTGTGTGTGTCACGTCACTGCATCCTCTGCCGGTTCCTCCCGTCGCCTTTTCTTTGTTCGAATGTTTTTCAATCCTGGCATTCAAAGATAGTGCAGGGGCCGGTGCTCGCGTGGGTGAGTTAGCAGCCCTACGTAGAGACCAGCCCCTCCCTCCCGACACACCAACTCCCGCACACCCACAATCGCACTTGGCCAGTCATACGGGGAGCCGAGAGAGACACCGGTGAACGGAGATCATGTGTGGGGTGTGCTCTCTCTCTAATAGCATGAAAAACCAACACTGGCCTCGAGACACTGGCTTGTGCTCCGCCCTCTTAGCACTTAGCTTCGTCATAGCGCTGTGCCGAGGCGCTTTTTGTTGCGTGCGGCGTGGGGTGGCAGGAAACACGCGCGCGAACAAAATAGGATTCCTGTTGCGATAGCTAGATAGAGCTACAACCCGCAGATGGTGCAATGCTGGTGCTGTGTGGCGAATTACACACCGAACCTGGCTCTTTCCAGCCCTGGCCCTCCTCGACGTCTATGAGCACATCCCGCCGCAGAGCTTCCAGCTGCCAAAGAGCTCCGACGGGAAGATCGCCAGAATCACACACCAAGTGGCCGCGCACACGGTGCAGCAGGTGGTCACCCAGACGGCGACAAAGATGAAGACGTACGTGTGGTATCTCTAGAGGTCCCCTCATCCGTCTACCGAGGATGTCGGCACGGAGAGGTCCTCAGTCTCAGCCCGGAGAGGTCCTCAGGTGCCGCCAGCGAGGTCACCGGATCTCAGTGGTGGGCCGTCCCGGCTACGACGCAACAACACTAACGTGACCCAACCAGCTGTACAGGAGGTGGGGGTTGTGGTGGCGGCCAAGGTAGCAGCATCGTGGTCCGTGTGGCCGGTATGTGTGTGCGTCTCCTACTTCATCGTCGTTCTTTTCCTCGCTTTTGTTAAAGTCTTTCCTCTGTGGGGCCTCGTGTGGATTTAAAATCCTGCTGTTTAAATTCAAGATGCACGAGAGACGAGAGATGTCCTCACGAGAGGTCCTCATGAGGTCCTCACCTCAGAAGCCGAGCCGGTCCTCAAGAGGTCCTCACATGGTAATGTGATATGTTGCCACTGAGATACGTAGGATTCCTATCAGCAATCAGGAGGAGGCTCGTTGCCGAGCGTCGGGGCAATCGTGGCCGCGACACTCCCCTTCGATCCTAGGATTCTGGTTTTTTGCAGCCGATGAGCGGAACAAAAGCAGCAATCAGCAAAGGTATGCGTTGTGAAAAAGGTAAGGGAAACAATTTGATTTTTGGGTGCACAATCTCTAGCGACGTCGATCTGTTCCACTTGCCTTTTCTCTTTGAAGTTTTTTCTTTTCTGGTTTTGTTCTTTTCTGAGAGCGCCTTCGTTGAGCACTTGAGCACTGGATAGGGTCGGTTCCGCATGGTACGGGACCCCTCGATCGTCTCGCCCACCCTCACTGGTGTGTTCATCGGGGGGGGTCATAACAAACACGGTACAGGAGCGAGGTGCACGCTGCCGAAGCAGTGTCGTCCCCCCTAGCGCCTTCGTTGTGTAATAAAGGAGGAGTCCCTTGTCGCAGTCACACAACACACACCGCACCCGCGCCCGCACGCCCACCCCACCGCCCCGTCGGAAAGAGAGATGTGGGAGATTTGGACTTGCGCCAACGTGGAAAAAGAATTTTACGAGGAAAAGAAAGACCGGCGCTCAATTTCTTTTTTTCTATGCGTCGCTGTGGATTGAGCACTCTTGCTTCCATGCAAACCGCTTCGAGGCCGACCGCTCCGAGGCCACCAGTACCAGTGCCAGTGAAGGTCAAGCACGAGAACAAGGCAGCTACGACGGAGGGCACGGATCCTCTCGTCGCGGCCACCTCTGCGCCCGGCAAGTGCTGCTCGTCGGGCTGCGGCAAGTGCTGCTCATGGGGCTGCGACGTGTGCTGCTTGTGGTCGTACGAGTGGGCGTGCCTTCTGCCTCGCTGGTTCTTCCGCGGCATTTTTCCGGGGGGGTGGTGGGTTGAAACGGGGGCGACACCGCCGCTCGACCCGCCTTCTTCGGCAACGAAGACTGCGATTGGCAATGGCCTATTCGTGCACATCGACTACGACAGCTGGAACGAGCACTTGTACGACGTCATCCCTGTCTGGGTCGAGCTCCGGGGCCCGGTCACGGAGGCGCTCGAGATATCCATTTCCTTTGACGGCTCCGTCAACCTCTCGGTGGCAAAAGTAGTGGCAGGTCGCGGCTGGGAAACGGCGGCGGCGGCGCCCACGAGCGTTCCGGTCAAGACCATCGTCCAGCCCGGAACCACCGTCCCCTTCGCGCTCCTCATGCCGAATTCCAAGTTCCGACAGTGGGAGCTAAAGTGGGCTGCCCGTTGGCAGGGCGACTGGGTCAAGCCCACCGACCCTTGCGGCCCGGACTTAAAGTGCGCGGCGCTCGACCGGCGGGTGTGCGAGCTGGAAACGACGGTGCGCAGCATGCTGCGGGCGGAGGCGGCGTTACCAGCAGACGTTTTCGCTTTCGCGGAGGAGCAGCGTGCCGAGTAGTGCAGCTGTGGCATGAGTCGGAGGAAGGAGATGCGATCGCGGGCTGTGAGCGCATGTGCCGTCAATGAGAGCCCTTTTAGAGAGAGATTTTGTGCCGATTCTTTTGGTGTACCTGTGTTAGTGCCAGTGCGCGCCAGTCCCGTGCCTAGTGTGGTGTCTCGTGCGAGAAGTTATAAAATTCTTTTTGTGCACGGAGCTCTCCCCGCTTAACGGAGTCGCCTAGGCGGCTCCGGTGGTGTGCCTCCTGTGATAGTGCTAGCACGCGCCAGTTCGCACCTGTGTCGAGCCTGTCTGCTGTGAGAGAGAGTTGTTTTGTTTAAATTCTAATTTCTGTGCATAATAACTCCAAGAATCACACAACAAGCCATGGCCAAGTCAAACACTTACTACGACTAGCACATGAATGATCTAAATGTGCTAGTTATCGTAACATCTAACAATCCCATGACCCATATGCTTTCGTCTCAAAAACGCGCCAAGCTAGGCGCTCAGCGGCCCATGATTCATGGACGCCCCAAGGGAGTCTGTGAGCGGCGCCCCCAAGCACAGGGTTGTCCTCGCACGCCCATTCCTCTTCCCCACCCAAGCACTCAAAGATGCTCGCGAGAGGTCCTCACGGGAGGTCCACACAAGAGGTACTCACAAGAGGTCCTCACAGAGGCATCGCGACGCGTTGACGTCTCTACGATTCAGAGGTCGACACAAGTGGATGAGCGTGATGTGCTTCCTGGTGGTAATTCATCTTTTTCATTTCGTGCTGTTCGTGCCGTTACCACCTTGTTGCGCGGTGAGGAGACCTCTCGTGAGGACCTCCCGTGTGGTGAGGACCTCTCGGGCGGGGAAGAGGAAGGGATGTGCGAGAAAGCAACCTGCTTGTCCGCGTCGCCTCATGAACAAAAACACTCTCAATCCAAGTGCTCCAATCATGGGCCGCTGAGCGCCTATATAGGAAACAAACAACATTGCTAAAAATGTGTATCGCGCGCCTTGCGGGGGGGGCGCGGAAAAGAGGAACCTCTTAGCGCCATCGCCACGGTGCTGCATGCAGCGCCGGGCGACGACGGCTTACCGCCTCCCGGCCCCCCTCGGCACACCTCCGCTGCTCAATGTTTGACGGCTCGAACCCGTGAAGCTTCCCCGTGCGCGGGTTACCCCGCACACGGGTCAGCCTGCCAGCCACGTATCCACGCAAGCGTGGTCCGCGTGCATGGCATACAGGCGTCCGCCAGACAGCGCAGAGGCTAGGCGACCGGGGAAGGACTAGCTCAAGGGCAACACAGCGTCACCAGCCGTTGGCGCGCAGAACGAGTCTGCGGCCCCCGGTTGGGACGAACCGCTCAATGTGGCCGGCAGCTCGCGCTGCCGGCGGGGTTGGTTGGGGAGAACCGGCACGGGGATGGCCGGCCTCCCCGGAGGGGTCGCCCCCTGGAGGGGCCCCAAAGGGCCCCCCGGGGGGGCGGGGGCCCCCGCCCCGAGGGGCGGGGGCGGGTCCTTCCGTGTCGCTCCCCTCGTCGAAAAATCTCTCTCTCTCTCTCCTATATAGGTCTCTTTCGCCTGTACAAAGAAAATGGGATTCTTTGTTTGAATTGTCTTCTCTTTAGGGAGTTGACGCGAGAATTCTTTTTTCTCGGGCCTGCTCAACGACGCCGCGATTGAGCTTGCCTCCATGCAAACCGCGTCCTCGAGGCCGACGGCGGCGAGGCCGTCGGTGAAGACGATCAAGGACGAGAACACTCTCCTCGCGACTGCCTCCAACAAGTGCTTCGCGTGGGCGTGGGCAGCCGGGCCAACGGCGACGACAGACGCAATGGCGACGGAAACGGCCAATCTCGTCGCGAATGTCTCATCAGAGCCCGGCAAGTGCTGCTCGTTGGGCTGCGACGTCTGCTGCTCGTTGGGCTGCGGCAAGTGCTGCTCGTTGGGTTGCGGCAAGTGCTGCACGCGGTCCTTCTCGTGGGCATGCTGTCTGCCTCGTTGGTACTGCTCGTACGCGTACAGGTGGTTTTGGTCTTGCCGTGGGAAGTGGCCGGGCACCGGCACCGACGCCGATGCCACTCCGCCGCTGCTCCCTCCTTCTTCTGCAGAGAAGACCGCGATTGGCGATGGCCTATTCGTGTTCGTCGACTACGACATCTGGAATGACCACGTGTACGACGGCATCCCTGTCTGGGTTCAGGTGCCAGCCACGCCTGTCGAGGTAGCCATTTCCTTTGACGGCTCCGTCAACCTCTCGGTGGCAGGGGCAGGGCGCGGCTGGGACACGGCGGCGGCGGCGGCCACGGCAGTCGAGACCCTCGTCGAGCCCGGAGGTCCCGTCCCCTTCGCGCTCCTCATGCCGGTAGCCAAGAACCGACTGTGGAAGCTGAAGTGGGTTGCCCGATGGCACTTCGTGATCCCGCCGCCGCCGGATCCGTGCCCGCCGGAGCCGTGCGCCGACCTCAAGTGTGCGGCGCTCGACCTGCGGGTGTGCGAGCTGGAGACGACGGTGCGCACCATGCAGCGGGCGGAGCTGCGCCCAGAAGACGTCTTCACTTTCGCGGAGGAGCAGCGCGCGCGCGTGGAGCTCTAGAGTGGAGTGGGTGCCCCGTTCTTGTTTCTTTTCACGCTTCTTGTAAAATTCTTATCACGGCTTCTGTGATGAGGACGACGGCTTCTGCGCCTTGCCTGTTGTGCGTGTAAGCAAGAAAAGAACGAGAACAGGATACAACCCAAGGGAGGGATGGGAGGACGGCAAAGAAAGAAAGAAAGAAAACGGACAACCCAAGGGAGGGATGGGAGGACGGCACGCCGCCACCACACAGGGATTTTAAGGAGAGGGGTGTGATGCGCTAGCCGTCGCCCACCCTTGGGCGTCCGCCTCTTCCTATCTCTCTTCGCAGTCTCTCGCAGATTCGCGCTGCGACCTTCATGCCACCTCGCGGTCGCCCCCTTCTCGTCGTTCTTTCCCTTGTCTCTTCTTCTTCTGTCGCGTCGCTCTCCTCTGCTTCGTTCTGCGGCGCCGCCGCCTCCTGCCGGTCCCTTGCTCTCGCGGCTTCTTGCGCCTTTCGGCGCAGCTCCGCCCTCCTCGCTGCATATCCTGGCCCCTCGAGTACATCGAAGGAGGACGGCGGCAGACAAATTCTTTATTCGAGCGGACGACGACGAATGGAGGCTACGTGCCCGCCTTCGGCGACGTCCGCGTCGTCGCTCCTGCTGCTCGCATCCGACGAGGGCCCTTCCACCCGCCGCCGCGCCGCGCGTGAGCTCTGCCATCGCGTCGGATCCACGCCGGCGGCGCGTGCGGCGCTGCTCGAGCACCTCGGTGACGGTGGCGAGGAGGAGGAGGAGAGCGATGAGAGGCTGGCGGGCCCTCCGCTCGTGCTCGATCCGGACTATCGAGCGGCTGCTGTTGAGACGCCGCTGCTTGCGGCGCCGGCGTGGGGCTCGGGAGCGCTCGTCGAGACCGAGCACGCACGGCGCTGCCTCCGGCTCCTCTCGCTCTCTCTTGAGCTGCGGAGGCCGGTGCTGCTCTCCGGACCGCCGGGCGCCGGGAAGAGCACGCTGCTCTCCGCCTTGGCGCTCGCCGCGGGCCAGCACGACAAGATGGTGACCGTCCACCTCGACGAGCAGGTCGACTCCCGCTCGCTGCTCGGCGCGTACGTGTGCGGCTCGACGCCCGGTGAGTTTGTGTGGCAGCCGGGTGTGGTGGCGCAGGCGGCGGTGCACGGGCGCTGGCTGCTGCTCGAGGACGTGGACCGCGCGCCGCTCGAGGTCATGTCCGCCCTCGCACCCCTCCTCGAGCGCGGCGTCCTTTTCGTCCCCGGGCGCGGCACGTCGCACAGCGCCGCGCAGGGCTTTCGCCTGTTTGGCACAGTCACCAGCACCGTCGGGACGGGCGGCGGAGGAGGCGGCGCGGCGGCGGCGCGGGCGGCGGAGCGGGCGGTCTGGCAGCCCGACCTCTGGCAGCACGTCCACATCCCCTCGCCGCCCGCCTCCGACCTCGAGGCCTACCACACCACCCAACGGGGCTGAACCCACACTGGGTTCGACACGCTTGGAGGTATGGTACTAGGCGGTAGTCTGTGCGTCGCACCGCCGGCTGCGCGCCGCGGCGCCGCGGCTCGTCCGCTGCTTCCTGCAGCTGCAGGCCGCCTCGGGAGGGGAGGCGGTGGCGGCGGCGGGGGAGGCGGGACCGGGAGGCGGGGGTTGGACGCAGGTCTCCCCACCCGCCGCCCCGCCCCTTGCCTCCGCCACCGCGCCGTCGGGCGAGGGAGCTTCGCTGGCGGAGGCGGCCGAGGCGGAGCTGGCGTCGGCGCGGCTGTCGCTGAGCGGCGGCCGCGCCTTCTCGTCGCGAGAGCTGTTTCGGTGGTGCGCGCGGATGGAGGCGGCGCTCGCCGCTTGCGACGCCGAGCTTCCCCCGCCGCAGGAGGAGGGTCGGCTGACCTCCTTCTTCCGCGAGCTGGTCGTCACCGAGGCGCGCCTCTGTCGCGGTGTAGTCGAGATCTAGTCGAGATGCAGGCGAGATGCAGTCGAGATCGTGACGCCCTCTGTGAGCCGGCCGGAGATGTGGGGAGATGTGGGGAGATGTGGGGAGATGTGGGGAGATGTGGGGAGATCGGCGCCCTCTGTGAGCCTGCCGGAGCACTCCTCGTCGCAGGCGCTCGACACGTTTGCTTCCCCTGTCCGACGCGACGCGCCGCGCCAGAAGCTCGCCGCGCTTATCGCCGCCCAATGGTCCCTCCCCGCTCCGCAGCTCCGCCACCTGGTCCAGCTGCGCAGGCCCGAGCTCAGCCTTTCCGACGGCGTCCTCGCCATCGGTCGCGCCCGCCTGCCGCTGCCCCAGCCGACTGCGGCGGCCGAGGCGGCGGTGGCGGGCGCGGGCGGCGGCTTCGCGGCGACACGCCACGCCCTCGTCACGCTAGAGCGGGTCGCTGCTAGCGTGGCGCTCGGCGAGCCGCTGCTTCTGGTCGGCGAGACGGGGACCGGCAAGACGACCGTCGTGCAGCAGCTCGCGTCGATGCTCGGCCAGAAGCTGCTGGTGCACAACCTCTCGCAACAGAGCGACGCGTCGGAGCTGGTTGGGGGGTACCGGCCCGTGCAGCCGCGCCACGTGTACGCGCCCTTCGCCGCGCGCTTCGAGGACCTCTTCTGCCGCACCTTTTCGCGCTCCAAGAACGGGCCCTTCCTCTCCAAGCTGGCGCAGCGGCTCGCCAAGGGCGAGTGGGCGAGGCTGGTGGCGATGGCGGTTGGAGCCTGCAACTCTCACGCGGCGGCGCGGGCCAAGGAGCGCGGCGGAGAGGCTGCCGGCGGCGGCGGCGGCGGCGGCGGAGGAGGAGGAGGAGGAGGAGGAGGAGGCGGAGGAGGCGGCGGCGGAGGAGGAGGCGGCGGCGGCGGCGGCGCGGGCGCGGCCTTGGACGAGGAGTGGGAGAGCTTTGCGGCAGAGGCTGGCCGTCTCCGACACCAGCTGCGGCGCGAGGCGCAGGGCGGCGTCGACATGTCCGGGACACGACCACGACACGTCCGAGAAGTGTCGCGTAGGCGCGAGGCGCAGGGCGGCGTCGGCGGCGCCGCGTTTGCGTTCGTCGAGGGCGCGCTGGTTCAGGCCGTCCGCGAGGGGCATTGGCTGCTGCTGGACGAGGTTAACCTAGCGGCACCGGAGACGCTGCAGCGCGTCGCGGGCTTGCTCGAGGCGGGCGGCTCGCTCGCCCTCACCGAGAAGGGCGAGGCCGACGCTGTACCGCGCCACCCAAACTTCCGCCTCTTCGCCGCGATGAACCCGCCGACCGATTTTGGCAAGAAGGAGCTGCCCGCCGGCATCCGCTCGCGGCTGACCGAGCTATACGTGCCACGCCTTTCCTCGCCCGAGGTGAGACTACTAATACCGCGCCAGAGTGACAGTGATGAGAGTAGCAATGAGAACCGCCATAATGAGAGCCCTAGTCTCAATCACAATCACCACCGCAACCCCTCTCATCGCCAGGACCTGTCGCTGATCGTGATTGCCTACCTTGGCCCGCTGCTGCCCTCGCCTCCCGTCGGCCCAATCGTCGCCTTCTACCAAGCCGCCCTCGACGCAGCCGCCACAACGCTGCTCGACGGCGCCGACCAGCGGCCAGAGTACTCCCTGCGCACCCTCTGCCGCGCGCTGAGCTACGTGCGCGCCGCCGTGCCGCTCGGGTACGGCTTGCACCGCTGCTTGTACGACGGGTTCCACATCACCTTCGTCGCGCAGCTGCAGGCGCGCTTCCAGCCGCAGGTCGAGGCGCTGCTACTTCGCCATCTGATGCCTCCGAAGCCAAACAAGCCGCCCCGCCCGCCGCCAGCGAGGGCGCCTGCCCGGCCTTCGGGCGACGGCTGGGTCGAGATCGGCGGCTTCTGGCTGCAGACGGACCCTCGGCACACCGCGTCGGCCGAGGACCCGCGCTTCATCGTCACCCCCTCGATCGAGGCGCGCTTCCGCCAGCTAGCGCGCATGGTGGCGGCGGGCCGGTACCCAGTCCTGCTGCAGGGGCCGACCTCGGCCGGAAAGACGTCCGTGATCGAGCGGCTCGCCGCGGCGACGGGGCACGTCCTGCTGCGAATCAACAACCACGAGCACACCGACGTTCAAGAGTATATTGGCGCCTTTGCGCCCGACGAGCACGGCAAGCTCGCCTTTCCGCCGTACCTCCGCATACGCATATCTCCCCACATCTCCCCCGCATCCCACAGGTAAGCTAGTCTTCCGCGACGGCGCGCTCACCACGGCAGTGCGGCACGGCCACTGGGTCGTGCTCGACGAGCTCAACCTGGCGCAGTCGGAGGTTCTGGAGGCGCTGAACCGGCTGCTCGACGACAACCGCGAGCTGCACATCCCCGAGACGGGCGAGACGCTCACACCGCACGCGCACTTCATGCTCTTCGCGACGCAGAACCCGCCCGGCGCCTACGGAGGCCGGAAGGTCCTCTCGCGCGCGTTCCGCAACCGGTCCGCGCAAACCGTCGCACGCACATTGCCCCTCGTAGAGCATTGAGCCTCGCTCTGCTCGCTCATTCTCTGTCACTGCCCATGCACTCGGGGCGCAGCGGGCCCTTTGCCCCCCCTCTCTCTCTCTCCATCCTGCTGTGGCGAGGGTGTCTGCTCCACTCCTCCACCTGGCCTTCAGGTTCCTCGAGATGCAGACCGATGAGATCCCCACATCTCCCCATATCTCCCCATATCTCCCTCCAGGTTCCTCGAGATGCAGACCGACGAGATCCCCATATCTCCCCAAATCTCCCCAAATCTCCCTCCAGGTTCCTCGAGATGCAGACCGACGAGATCCCCACATCTCCCCATATCTCCCCATATCTCCCTCCAGGTTCCTCGAGATGCAGACCGACGAGATCCCTGCGGGCGAGCTGACGACCATCCTCGAGCGGCGGTGCGCCATCTGCACCATACCTCCCGGGTGCTCGAATCCAGTGCGGGTTCACTGCAATGGGTGGTGCGGTAGGTGCGCCATCCCCGCCTCCTTCGCCGCAAAGATGGTATCGGTGATGGGCGAGCTGCAGCGGCGCCGTTCGTCGTCGCGCGTCTTTGCGGGCAAGGCAGA
>NW_005195085.1:410924-422438 GCF_000372725.1 Emiliania huxleyi CCMP1516
GCGAGCGTGTCGCGCGAGCGACGGGCGGCGGCGAGAGTGCTGAGTGGCTTGCGCGCGTCGCGGCCGCGCGGGAGGGTTTAGGCCCCCTCTCACAAACGTCTCATTTTACTTCAAGATTTCAAAAGACGTCTCCGACAGCTCTCTCTTGTGAAGGCTAGTGCTAGTCCCCCACCGGGAGGACGACCCCGGCTAGTCGCCGACCACACCCACAAAGAACCCTGCGCAAAGATCGCAAGGGCGGGGGCCTGTTCCTTTTTACCCATCTCACAGTAGAGAGCTGTCCGTTTTTATTTATTTATTTTCTCTCTTGTGAATGTCGGTGACGGAGCAAAAGGCCCTGGCCTCGACACCTCGAGGTGATATGGGATGGTGGTTCACGAGCTGGCCCATCACGGTCACGATGCTATCGTGCTGGCTACCGGTTTCTCTCGCGAGCACGCTTGCGCCGCCTAGCGCCATCGTCATCGGCGGCTCGAGTGGCATGGGCAGGGCCGCGGCCATCGCCGTCGCCTCTCGCGGCGGCAGCGTGCTTCTGGCGAGCAGGACGCAGGCCAGGCTCGACTCGGCTGCCGACGATATTCGTCGTGAGGTACCGGACGCCCAGCTGACGACTAGAGTGCTCGACGCTCGCGACGAGGCAGCCGTAAAGGCGTTTGGTGAGGAGCTCGAGGGTCGCTGGGACGCGCTGATCTGCACGGCGGCCGGCAGGGCGCCACACGGGCCGATCGGCGAGCTTGACACGGCCGACACGGCCGCGCTGTTCGACTCCAAGTTCTGGACGGCTCACAACGTCTGCAAGCACCTCGCGCCGCGGCTCGCTGACGGCGGCGCGGTCGCGCTCACCGCTGGTCTGCTCAACCGTCGGCCGGGCATGAACTGCTCTCCTCTGGCGGCGGTGAATGGCGCGCTCGAGGGCCTGACGCGTGCGCTCGCCCTCGAGTTTGGGCCGCGGCTGCGCGTCAACTGTCTGTCGCCGGGCTTCTGCGATACGGAGCGCTTCGACCACATGCCGGCGGAGCGCAAGGCGGCGATGCTCGCCAACACGGCGGCGTCGCTGCCGCTGCGGCGCGTGGGCGCACCGAGCGACATGGGCGAGGCGCTCTACTACCTAGTCAGCGCGCCCTTCGTCACGGGCGTCGTGCTCGACTGCGATGGCGGCCACCATATCCGTCAGTACGCGGACGCATCCTCCGACCCGATGCGCGCGGGCGGCGGCGACGTCGAGCTCAGCGCCTGGAGAGAATCGAAGAGGCGCGGGGCAACGGCGGGTGAATAGATGATTCCCGGCACCTGCATAGGGTGCTATCCAGGGTTTACACTTTTGATCCGCGGGCCGGACCGGGCGGCCTGGCTGGGCTATGCGTGTGGATGGGCCGTGGGCGGGGGGCCGGGGGCTGCAGAGAGCCAGAGACCCGGAACTCTGGCCGCCTCGTGTCGTCTAAGTTCGCGAGTCCGAACACCAGCGTCTAAGTTTGAGCCCGTCTCCTTCCGGGGGGCTTAGCTCAGCGCTCGCCTGGGAGCAGGTCTACTACCCAGCAACAACCCTTCAGGGGGGGGGACACACTCGGACACACGGCACCCCCCCCTCGGTGTGGAGCCTCCGCTATAAACTCCCGGCACGACTCCACAGAGGTGCGCGCCAACCGGCACAATCCACAATCCACAAACGACAAAGCACAGACCAGGCAGCAGGTACAGTGCCTCCCGAACCCCATCCTGCTCTTCCATCAACAGCGGCACCTTTCGGGAGGGGCTCGGCGAGGACTTCCAACCGTGTCACAAACGCGGTTTAGCACGCGTGGCTTAAGAGCACCGCATCCAGTCGGACTCGTCGCAGCACATGCCCGGATGGCCTTCTGCCGCTGGCTGGCCCGAGCCCATCTTGCAGCCCTTGAAGGTGGCGTGGTTCTCGTTCGACGGCTCACTGCCGCAGCAGTCGGAGTCCGCCTCGCATTCAGCCCACATTTCGAGGCACCCTGGCGCCGTGCTGAAGGAAGCAGCCGACCACAGGCTGAGGAGGAGGACGAAGGCCTGCAGGGGAATCATGAAGCGAAAGCAACAGGCGAAAGTGAGAGCACCAGGGCGTGTCGTTGCACTGTTTGTGCAACGAATCACCCGGTAATTCTTTTTCCGCCGTAATTCTTTTTCCTTGCCTCCAAGTTCTCCTTAGATATGAGTGGAGCCTTTCTATCTCAATCACGTCGTTCGTCGCCTTCGTCCTATCTATCTATTATCGGCGAGCACTAACGAGGCCGTGGGGCGTGGGGAGTGGGGAGGCTCCTCTATATGCAATATGGCATAGACGTGGAGACGCGAGGGTCGCCCGCGGAGCTAGCCGGTACTAGCCCCCCACCCCGCCACCACCTTTTGTGTGTGGAGAAGTTTACCTTAGTCCTTACCTTACCTTACCAACGGTGGATACATGGGCTTGCCCGGTGTTGACTGTGAGACTGAGAGGGCCGTCGCCCCCAGACCGGGGTGGGGGGGGGGGGGGGGGCTCGCAGCGGCGATCTGAGGCAGAGCTCTCGGGTTTGGGCGGGCGCCCAGCGGCAAACGCGGAGGAGACGAGGGCAGCGGTGTAAGCATCGCGGCCACCCGACCCTGGACTCGGCCCGCCGTCATCCCTCAGCCACCGGGGCAGAGGCTGGCGCGCCACCGGCTCCGGCGGTGAGGGAGGACGCCTCCGGCATCGCGCCGCCGGTGGCCGCGCCGCCGGTGCCGGTGGCGACCCACCTCGCTCCAGCGGCACCCCTTTCGAGCTCGAGCCCCATGACCTCGCGCATTAGGGCGGCCATCACGCGGTCCACGGGCGCGCGCACGATCAGCTTCGCCTTGGAGTCCTTTGGCGTTCGCTGCAGGTTGACTATCACATACCCGCCGCCGCGCCGGTGCCGACACGGCAGCGATCCCGCCGGCTCAATCCGGAGCGAGGTGCCAAGCGCGAGGATCAGGTCCGCTCGCTCGCAATGCCTCTCCGCCTCAGTGAGCTCCGCCTCTGGCAACGGGTCCTCCCAGTCGAGCAGCGTGTCGCGCAGCACGCCGCCGCACGCGGCAGAACCCGCCGCCTCTCCGACTCTGGTGCAGTAGCGGCCGGTGGGCTGGAAGGAGATGGTCCCCACGTCGGTCTCGCGGAGGTACAGGGCGCCGCACGCCTCGCACCTCTCCTCGAAGATGCACCCGTGCAGCACCGCCAGCTTGCTCCGTGGCAGGCCAGAGCGCTGGTGCAGCGCGTCGACGTTCTGCGTGACGACGTACTTGAGCTTGCCGAGCCGCGCAAGCTCGGCGAGCGCGTGGTGGGTCAGCGTCGGCGACGCGGACGCAAAGTCGATCGCGCCCGAGCGCGTCTCGGCGGGCGGCGCAGCCGCTCCGCCCTCTGCCGCACCGCTGCCCGCTGCCGCGCCCGCCTTTGGCTTGCGCTTGCGCTTGGCGCCCGCCTTGGGTTTGCCGGCGGCGGCGCGCTCGAGCGCGTTCTGCGTCGTCCAGATCCCGTCCGGGCCGCGAAAGTCGGGGATGCCCGCGGCGGTCGAGATGCCGGCGCCCGTCAGCACGACGAGGTGCTCCGCCGACGAGACGAGGTCGACGAGCGTGCGGAGCGAGAGCTGGAGCTGACGCTCGGTGTCCTGCTTCTCGGGGAGCCCGCACACGCCCTTGTGGGGATACTCCTTGAGCCGGTCGGCGTAGCCGAGCGACATGCCGCTGCCCGGCGGGAGCTCTCGCGTCTACAAGTCGAACAAAGACCAACAAACAAAATGCTCCCCAAAGAAGAAAAAATCGCCACTACACTCCAAGTGGGGCGGCGAGCCGCTCGTTGTTAGGACGCTCCACGTAGTAGACATACCTGTGCCAGCGTCGGCGAGTCACGCGACGGAACGGGTACTCACATGCGGTCATAGTGGACGCACGTACCACATATAGCAGCTCAGGAAGGCGAAGGTGAGCGCTGGAGCAAGCCGGTACTGCCGCGTCCCAAAATTCGCGCGCGAGCCGCAGCCAGCTTCTCGTCCTCGTTCATGGGTGGACGGCCCAAATCGCTGTGGAGTCGAGCGAATAGGCCGGTCGGACCCGATTTTATTAAATTTTCAAGTTTAAGCGCAGACCTCAAGACTTGAACGCAAGCATGTTCAGGCCATCTAGAGTGCCGAACAACATCGCACCGGTTCGATTCGCGCATCACGGCCGCGCAAACTGGCTGCACTGCGGCGCGAGGCTCAGCGGGGCGTCCGGACCACTGACTCGGGCGATGTGGTGGTCGAGCGCAGCCTTCTTGAGCTGGAGAGCCGCCGCAGTATGCGCGGTGGATGGGACGTCGGCCAAACCGCGACGCGCAAGCTGCAGGGAGGAGCTACAGCGGCTCCGCTCCTCATGCTGGTTCGCCAAACCGAGACGTTGAGGTCCTCGTACACTCATGTCGCGCCTCGAGTAAGAGCCATCACGCTGCCCAGCGCTGGACCGTCGTAAGGTCCGGCCTTAGGCCAGCTCGCAGCACTGTATGAACTCACGCTGGCGAGCACCATCCCAGGATGAGGCCTTCAAGAGCGCGCGCCAGGGACGTCCGTATGGCAAAATCGGATTCGCTATGAAAACGCTTCCAACCCATCAAGAGCGGGCTCAGAAGAGACGATGCTAACCCAGGATCACCAGGGCACCTTAGGGTATCGAAATTTTCCACCCCCCCACCCCCTCCCGCTCCCCCGGCCCGCGCCTCTCCCCCTAACTAACACACCGGCACCACCGCGGACACCCTCACCAAGCCTCTCCCCCCGCCTCGCCGCTCTCGCGGTGCAAGCCGACTCCTGGCGACCGTCCTGGTCAGCGGCCCTTGCCAGGACGGTCCGACCGCCGCGCTCGCTCCGGTGAGCGAGCACTACAGTAGCACACCGCACCTGCACCGCCTGTAGTGGCACCGGCACCAGCCTCCCCAGCCCCGCCTCTCCAACGTCTCACTCGCCACCCTGCTCGCTGCCGCCCCGCCCGTCGCCACTGCCACTAATCTGCCGCTCCGCAGCCCGCTCCACCTTCCCGCCCGCAGCGCCTCCCGTGCCGACGCAGCCTAGAGACAACAGAGCTGGGTCAATATCACCGCGGGAACGCCTCCTCTCGACGTGGGACAGAGCCTCCTCCACAACGTCGAGAGAGCGACGGCCAGCATGGCGCGGCGCAACGTCGCGCGGCAGTGGCCGCAGTGGCTCGAGGCGGGCAGCGCCGGCGACAACGAACGCGGAGCGCGCGGCGACAGCGGTGGCGAGAGCCGAGGGACGTGACTACACCCTCGTGCGCCGTGCGCGCGCAACCTCGTCAGCCAACCACGCGCCGCACCAGCGCCGCGAGCGACGCCTCGAGGCACAACGTGCAGCCGCCGCATCCCCCGCCGCCGCCGCCGCCGCCGCCGCCGCCGCTGCCTCGCTCCGCGGCGGCGGCGCCGCCGCCGCAGACTGTAAGCACCAACAGCCCGCGGCTCGGCACGCGGCGGCCGCCTCCGGCCTGGGGGCGCGTCGGCAGCGCGGCGCGCCACCTCGCTGCTCGACACGCGCCGGACCTGTCATGCGCGGCTGCGCCACCGCTTCCTCGTGCGGCGCCGTCGCCGCCGCCACGCCGGCCGCCTGCTGTGAGCGCCGCGCTGCTCGGCCGCACCCGCCCGTGCCGGCCGCAGCTGCTCTGCCGTCAGCGCCGTCGCCGTCACGGGCCAAGCCGCCGTTGTCGCCGCAGCCACGCCCGTCGGCCTCGCTGCCGCCGGTCCAGCATGGCTGACACCGCCACTACCACGGCACCGGGCAGGGTGAGGCGCTAGAGGGTGAAGGGTGCATAGAGGCGAGGTGAGGCGGCACCTAGGGGCAGTGACCCCCGTGAGCCGGCAAGCCGACGCGCCACTACCGGGCAAGATGGAGGCCGAGCTGCGACCCTCACAGCTCTCGCGGCATGCGTCCAGAGCTCGATTCATCTGCCTCGCCGCTCGCTCGCCGCCTTTTGTGGGACCTAAAGAGAGAGGTTCTGAGCCGTCGGGCGGCGCTGATGGTGGCCCGCGTGGGTGGAGCCCGCGGCAGCTAGGCCGCCTGGGCGCGGGGGGGGTGGTCCGGTGCTTCAGAGGCAGCGTGAGCGACGGGGGGGGCGAAGGATGTGAGGCGGCTCGCCTGCAGCGCCCACCTGCTGGGCCGTCTGGATCTGCGATTACGCCTCGGGAAATGCGAGATCATCCAGAAAATGTCTGCAGACCTCAAACCGATGGCCTCAAAAAGTCGTTGTCAGCCACCGATTTTCCGTGTCGCCCGACCCGCCACCTCACCGGCCCGGCGTTCGGAGGCGTAAAATCTTGGTCGGCCGTTGGGCCGGTGCCATCGGCCGCGGTCGAGTCGACCGTGCCCCGTCTTGGGCACGATGGACATGTGACCGGCTCCGGTCAAGATGTGCCCCGGCATGGCGGATGAGGCTCTCAGGTTGGGCGACGCGAGCGCCGAGAAGGTGGAGCAAGACCTCGCGTCCCCCATGGGCTTGCTCGGTTGGCAGGGTTGGATTTGGGTTCTTTGTGATGCGCCAACTTCAACTTCCGAAACGACTCAACAGGGCCCAAAGACCGGCCTAGAGCGAAGACGCTGTGCAGGCCGAGCCGCGTGGGGTTGTTTTCTTTTTCTCGGGGTTGGGAGTTCTTTTCTCACTGAACCCTCTAGAATTAGTTGAGCCTACGCCTCGGTATCAAGTCTGCCTTGCAACTCCGGCGCTTGCACGGCCCGTGGCCCTGGGCGGAGTGCGCGGCTGCTCCTTCACTGTCCCCGACCCGTGCGCCTTCTCAGCGGTGGAGGGGATGTTTTACTGCCACCGATCTCAAAAAAATAGATGTCGGTGGCGCCCACCGCGCCGCCTGTCAGCAAGTGGCCGTTCCTGCACTCTCTGGGCACCGACACAACGGCGAACAGAACTGACATGGCGACTGACATGGCTGAGACAACGGGCTTTTTGTGCGCACAGCTTCCAAGAGGTACCTTGTCTTTCTGCCAGAGCCTCACCGGTCCGGTCTGCGTATCGACCCATCCGCCATCAACTGCCGACCACTCGCTTCGTGCACGCTCACGACGCCAGGAGGCGGCTTTGCCGGGTTGAGGAGCGCGTACAACTCGTGGGACGTATGACTACCATTCCGACGACGGGGTTGGATGCGGCGAGCCGCTCGTTGTTAGGACGCTCCACGTAGTAGACATACCTGTGCGCAGCGTCGGCGAGTCACGCGACGGAACGGGTACTCACATGCGGTCATAGTGGACGCACGTACCACATATAGCAGCTCAGGAAGGCGAAGGTGAGCGCTGGAGCAAGCCGGTACTGCCGCGTCCCAAAAATTCGCGCGCGAGCCGCAGCCAGCTTCTCGTCCTCGTTCATGGGTGGACGGCCCAAATCGCTGTGGTGGAGTCGAGCGAAGACGCTGTGCAGGCCGAGCCGCGGGGGCTTGTTTTCTTTTTCTCGGGTTTGGGAGTTCTTTTCTCACTGAACCCTCTAGTTTGTGTGAGTGTGTGTGTAGTTGAGCCTACGCCTCGGTATCAAGTCTGCCTTGCAGCTCCGGCGCTTGCACGGCCCGTGGCCCTGGGTCGGCACTCCATCTCGCTGGTTATAGAGCTTGCCCATGCATGTGGGTGCCTCCGCAGACGCCTTAAATTCAGTTTCGGAGCAATGGCCGTCGCTACGAACACGCACAATGCACACGTGCGCCAGCACCTCGACCTCAATCTTCTGGGCAACCAGGTACTTGCACAGGAACGTCTCGCTGTTTTGAAAGCGTCTGGCCCTTTCCTGCAGGGGCTGCGCACTCAGGAAGGTGTGCAGTTCTGCGCTGCGATTCATGTGCACGTCGAACATAGCGTCGCGTGTCCCAACCGCCGCTCGATCGTTCACGCCCCACCAATGATGGAAGTTCGGAACAACCACTCGCGCCGCCGGGGAAGTCAGCAGGGACTGGAGCTGCCACACGGGCAGCTCATTCAGAAAGGCCGTATCCGGGCGCACGGCAGCGACGACTCGGTACCGGAAGCCACGATTCACTTCGTAGGTCATCGCCATGCGCGCCACTGCCTGCAGGCTGTACAGAGCTCGAAAATAGTTGACGAGTTGCGGGGGGCCGAAGTCATAACGGGCCGGGTAGAAGCGCCCACCAACGGGGAACAAGTCGAATGTGCTCTTGAGGCTGGTGTCGACGGAGTCTTGATCCTCGGCCGTATAGCGACATGCTGGACCGTGCTTCAAAAAGTCGCCGGGGTCGAGCTCAACGCCATCCTCTTTGTTGCGTGGGTTGGTGATGCTTTGCTGGAGGAGCACGTGCATGAATAGGTCGGTGCCCCCAATCGCCTCCAGTGGTTGCCGCACATGGCGCCGCAGAGTTGGCCGCGTGTAATCAGCGGCACGTGCGAGGCCATACATGCACATGGCGACCACCGGGTTGCTGCTGCACTGCCAGTGTGAGTGCGAGTGATTTGCCATCCAACTGTGCACGCCGAGGTGCTTCTGATTGGCACACAACCTCCTCCACTCGCTGCTTGATGCGTGAGCCCCGCTCGCTGCCACTATACCTCTTGCAATCCGACGGCCGCCGTGGCTGCGTGGTTGGTGGCCGTACTGTGCACGATCTCTCACACGTGTTTGGTATTGCAACAAACAAACACGTTGTTCTCGAGGTTCTCGAGGTGGATATCCTTTGGCCGCGTTGGGTAGCGAGGATTGGTGTAACCCGAGCCACGGAGGCGTGTTTTCTGACGGCCGACCGTCAGTGCACGGAGTTGCCCCTTCTCCGACTGCCCCGGCTAGTTCCCGAGTTTCGCGGGAGTGACCCCATGCGTCAAACCCGAGACCTAGCGCTGCAAGGAAGGGCTGCGTAAGAAGCCGATCCCCGTAGTCCGCCCCGCTCCTCCCCATCGGGCCGCATGAGCGGCCACGCCTCGCAGATTCGTTCTCGCGCCTAACTCCGTGCACTGACGGTCGGCCGCCAGAAAACACGCCTGCGTGGATCGCGTCACACCAATCCTCGCTACCCAACGCGGCCAAAGGATATCCACTTCGAGAACCTCGAGAGTCCGCCCAAGCAAAAATAAAATACACCGGATATGATATGTGTGTATATGGCACACTGCCGAGGTGTGAATAACCGGCCGCTCCCGAGGTCTCGGAGAAACTTCGGTCGTGTAACACATGGGCCTCAGCGACGCCTACGCCGACATCCGCGTGCGGTGCGACGCCGCGGCTGAATCGTGGCCGCAGGCGGACGGGGTGCGGGCGCACTGCTGCCGCGACGAGAGCGGCCGCTACCAGCCGCCCGCCTTTTCCGACGGCGACGGTCCGATTGGCTGCTACGCGATGCTTGCTCAAAACTCGCAGGCCGTCCGCGTGCTGCGGCTGTGCCGCCAGGCCTTTGACCGCTGCGTCCTCGCGCCAGTCCGGTCGGCGCTTGACGCGGGTGCCTGGCGACTGCTTCGATTTGCCATTGCATGACACAGATAGCACGTGGAGCATGCTCCTAGGCCGGCAGCGTGACTCGCTCGACGAGCTGCTCTTCATGGCCGATGAGCGGACGTGGCACATGTGCGTCGCCGTCTTTCACGAGCACCCGAGCCTGATCGATGAGGCGACGCGCCAGCGGTGGCGCCGCGTCGAGCCGAGCGAGGCGAAAGCGGTCGGCGAGGCAGTGGCGGCGCGCACCGCGCCGATGAATGCGCCACGTCTCGTACTCGACTCGCTGTGCGTGTGCGCCGACGGTGCCCTTATCGCGGGTTTTGTCGACGACGAGCGAGGCTGCGCCGCTGCGCTGCGCGAGGCGTGCGCGCGTGCGGGCGGCGACGCGTTGGGAATGCTCACCTCGCGCCCAAAGAGACTGCTCCACGTCACGCTGGGCCGGCTGCTCGGGCGGGCGGAGGGGCTGCGGCCAGAGCAGGCGGCGGCGATCGCGGCGGCGGTGCGGGCTTTCCACGCGACGCCGCTCCGAGAGCAGATTGGCACCGACGACGACGAGCTGCAGGCCTTTGCGCTGCGCTCCGTCGCTCTGATGAGGGACAGTGTCTGGTGGATGACGCGGTGTGAGGAGTTTAAATCGTGGGAGCTGGCAGAGGGGTGAGCGATGAGCGAATCCCTCCCCACAAAATGTCCTAGCTCGTAGATGGTAGATCAACCAAAACGATACACTCGAGTGACTGCTCCCGGTGGGGCGTGGTCGCGCGCTCTCTCTCTACTCCACGAGACGACGCCATGCGCACCGTGCATCACGTTGTACGTGCCTAAATTCAGGCTGCCCCCCCTTCCAGCAAATCTGATCCTCGATAAGACCCCTAGGATTTCCGGGGACGAGGACGAGGAATCTATTCCACATGGTCCCGGGGCCTTAACGTAACATCGATATTAGTCGCCGTTCGTCGGGGCACGCTATTCGTTCGCTATCCTGTGCAGTCAGGGCAAGTGGGGGCGGGGTGGAGTGCCCAGCGTCTTTACGTTGGGACCTCTCTGCCCAGTCCGGGGGTGCGTCGAACCTTCCATCACCCTGTCGGAAGCGGCGTGCCGGTGGAGGCACGTCCGGGTTTTGGAAGTAAAGATATATTACTTTTTTTAACGCGTAACATCGATATTCAATCGTGAGGGGGGCGGGCTAAAACTCGTTACTGCTGGAGAATCCTTTCTGAATGCCACCGTGCACCGAGTGCATGGGGGCACCTTGCAAATCACTAGCACCGGGGCGCGAACACACCCGCCCCGAACCCCGTTTGCCCGCGCTAGCACGGCCGCGGCAGCTGTACGGTGAGGACGCCTGCCGGGGGGAGGGTAAGGTAAGGTCAAGCTTCTCCGCACACACACACACAAGGGGGGGGGGGGGGGGGAAGGTAAGCCTCTCCCGGATGGCGGGAGCTGGCCCGGCACACTCAATGTGCAAAGCCAAGCACAAGCGTGGCTGGGGAGCTGTGTGAGAGTGCCTAGAGCGTGTGTGTGCAGGAGGCCACGGCGTGGCCGCGCCTTGGCTGAGGCCGGGGGCGAGGCACGGCACCCCTCCCACAACCAAAGTCTCGTCGAAAATGCAGTCGGCAGAGGCAGCCCCTGAAGCGGCGGCCTTGGGCATCTCCACCGTCAGCACGCGCCGCGCCGCGCCGCCGCCTAGTACCATGCCTCCAGAGATCTCGAACCCAGCGTGGGTTCGGTTCTAGGACGTGTCTAGGAACTCTAGGAAGTGTCTAGGAAGTGCCTACGACGTGTCTTGGAAGCCACGCGCGGAGGGCTTGGGAGTCTGCAGACGCGGAGGCTGGGGGGCGGCGCAGCGTGCGTGCGCACCTCCCTCCTCCTCCTCCCCCCTTTCCTCCTCCTCGATCACCCACTCGAGATCTCCCGCCACCACCGGCTGCGCCAGCCGACCGAACAGCAGCGGAGGGCCTCCGTCGCCCGCGTCGATCACCTGCGAGAAGGGTCCGAGAAGGGTCCGAGAAGGGTCCGAGAAGGGTCCGAGAAGGGTCCGAGAAGGGTCCGAGAAGGGTCCGAGAAGGGTCCGAGAAGGGTCCGAGAAGG
>NW_005195085.1:422538-428723 GCF_000372725.1 Emiliania huxleyi CCMP1516
GGGGGCAGGCGGCTCAGAACCACAGCCAAACATGGTCAGAATCCTCCGCTTTTACGCGTCATCTGTCCCTATCTAACGAGTTGTTTGCTTCCTCATCGCCGCGGGGAGCGGGCGGGCGGCAGGTCAACGACATCAGGGGAGATGTGGGGAGATGTGGGGAGATATGGGGAGATATGGGGAGATATGGAGCAGAGCTACCAGTACTACCACCAAGGCGAGAGATGTGGGGAGACATGGGGAGATATGGGGGGTATGGGCGGACCGTGCGGCAGGTCAACGACAATCAGGGGAGATATGGGGAGATATGGGGGGTATGGGCGGACCGGTCAACGACAATCAGGGGAGATATGGGGAGATATGGGGGTATGGGCGGACCGGTCAACGACAATCAGGGGAGATATGGGGAGATATGCCCCATCAGCGAGACTTCGGTCGCTCGTGGCGCGCGGCGGCGGGCGGTGGCGTGGGGGGCTGCGCGCGGGCGATGGGCAGGCTGTCTCCTCCTCTCCGCCCCACACTCCGTCCTCGTACAACACCTACGGTCAGCTCAGGTCAGGTCAGATCCGGCCAGGCCAACTTGTCGGCACATTGCGAGTCCACGTCCGGAAAGACGCGAGCCCGGCGGCATGCAAAGTGCAAGGCCCGATCGCGCGCACGCGCGTGTGTGTGTGTGTGTGTGAGAGAGATTGGTGTGTGTGAGAGAGATTGGTGTGTGTGTGTGTGTGTGTGTGTGTGTGATTGGTGTGTGTGTGTGTGTGTGTGTGATTGGTGTGTGTGTGTGTGTGTGTGTGTGTGTGTGTGTGTGTGTGTGTGTGTGTGTGTGTGTGTGTGTGTGTGTGTGTGCGTTGACCTCGCGCGACTCGTCGATTCGGATCAGCAGCCAGCCCTCCACCACCTCGCAGCAGACGTCGCGCCCCTTGACGGCGTCGTCGAGGTAGAGAGAGACGCTCGCACACCTACCCTCTCGCGGTCTCGGGTGAGGCTGTCCGGCAGGGCGAGTGCGGTGAGTGCGGAGCACTGGGGAGAAGCACTACACCCGCGTGGGGAGAGCAACTACACCGCGGCCCTCAAGAGCCTAGGCTCGAGAGAGGCAACACCTACTCTCTGACAGTCGTCGCGGAGCTGTGTGCCGGCTTGGAGCTTCCATCGCTGATGGGGGTACGCCCGGCCTGGCGCTCTCGCATGCCGTGGCGCGGCACCGCGCGCGCTCACGCCGCCCACCTTTGCTGCCTGCGCAGGTGTGGCTCTGTCCCGGCGGCCCCACTCTCAGGAGAGCAACTACACCGCGGTCTCACTACACCGCGGTCTCAGGAGAGCAACAGAGGGCAGGAGAGCAAACGAGAGAGAGCAGTGGCGGGACGTGCGCACACCGTTCGCCATTCTCCCATCGGCCCCACGGCTGCTCGCCGCGCGTTGGCGTCGGCGCCACCGCGGCCGGCTCGAGGTCGATCACGCCCTCCTCCGCCTCCTCCTCCTCCTCAACGCCAAACGAGAGGTCAATATCGCCCAACTCGCCGTCGCCCGCGTCCGGCAGGGAGCCCTCCTCGCGAAGGCGCGCAATGTCGGCGAGGAGTGCGCCGCACTCGGCCGGCCCGACCTGCTCCTTCTCCAGCAGCGCGAGCAGCGCGGACTCTGTCGCGCCGCTCTCAAGCATCGCCTGCATCTTGCTGAGCAGCGCCGCTTGAGGTGACGATGCGTCAGCGGCGCACCACGGCCCGGAGCGCGTGGCGTGAGGCAAGCCGAAGCGCTGGCAGCCGCGGCCGGCGATGAAGCCGAGGGCAGGGAGGAGAAACGCGGCCATTTTCTACACTTAGGGGACTGAGGAAAAAAGAAATACAACTCGGTGATGCACGCCCTGTGATCGGGTCGGGGTGCGCATTGTGCCTCTGTGTTCGTGAAAAAAAAATTCGTTGCGACCGGACTTGGGACGCACGATGTGAGCTTGGACGCGCGAACTCTAAATGGAGACCGACGACGCGGCATCCGGAATGCTGGAGAAAATAGGCCAGGGCGCTGTACTGATGGCGCTGGTTGGAGTCGCCGATAAAGACCGCTGTCGTCTCCCGGAGGGAGCGCAGCGCCGCCGCCCGCTCCGACGCCAGATTGGGCACATGCGGCCGGCTCCCATTCGCGGCAAAAACCCATCCGTGGATGCCAAACTCCCAAGCTCCGACCTCCGCAGCGCGCCGGGTAGACATGAACATTGCGTCGTCGCAGGCCCCAGTCGGGAGCACACGCGCAGCCGTCGTTCGCTGCGACCTGTCGGTGCTTGAGAGGCATTCGGATTCTGGGGCCGTGAGCCGTCTCGCGAGAGAGCCGCGCCGCCGCGTGCGCGCAGCAGCCGCCGCGGCAGAGGCGAGCCGCGGCGACGTCCGCACTAACGGATAACGGCCATTGGCGGTTTTTTTTTTCTCCTCTCTCTCTCTCTCTCTCTCATTTGTTTCAAGACCATACCACACACGCCCAAAACCTCAACCCTGGCGCTTGCCATACCCCGCAATGCCGGGCTTCTTCCCCGCTTCGCCCGCTACGATGCAGGCCACACGAGGGTTGGCTTGGCAGCCAAAGATCACCTGCTCTCAGCGGCTATGGATTGTAATCATGGCAGTTGCAGCCGTCGGAGCCTTGGTCATCATCGGCGTCACTTTGCCGTTTGGCGTCGCAACTGGCGGCGAGAAGTCAGACCCGCCATCATGGTTCGTACCTATGCTCGCTGTTGGCGGCGGCCTCGCCGCGTTTGTCATGGCCGCGGCAACAGCCATCTTTTGCCGCGATGCAATGTGCGGCGTCGGCCACGAAAGCACCATCCGACGGACTGTGGCAGCTATGGAAGCGGGTGAGGTGGCGACGGCCGAGACGGTGGAGTCTGAAGCCACTCCGGGTTGCAACAACCCGCCATCCTCCGTCGCCGCCAAACCATCTGAGTGTGAGAGCTGAGAGTGTAGATGAAAGAGGGCTGGGGTTCGTGATACTGTCGTGCTCTAGCAGACGTCAGCATAGTACCGTATACGTGACTGTGGCGTGATGGCGTGTGCTATACGCCCTACGCGCAAAAACATAGACGGCATGCCGGCGGCTGCCGCCGAGCCAGCTTGCGGCCTCGCGATCCGGCTGGTTTCCTCATCGTCCGGACCCGCTTGACCTTGACCGTGCGAGACGCGGGGTATCAGGTCTAGATATCAGTCTCACCGTACTCTACGGCTCTTTACCGCGGCCGCTGGGGGTATCCCCGGGGATTGGTTTGCGGATACGGCTTCAGCGTAGAACGTACCGCCTTCGCTTTCCGAGCACGCATACGTGGCACGGCCGACACCCGCCCGGATCGGCAACACTAAAGACGACCACGAGGGCCGAGGGCCGCCGCGATTGCGTGCGCGATAATCACTCTCTGCTCACACACTAGCGGCCACAGTCGGCCGGCTCACCTGATCAAGGATGTGCTGCAGCGATGCGAGCCACGCCTCGCGCCAAGGTGGTTGTGCACCAGCCAGAGAAGGTAGTCCGCGTTTGTCACGCGAGCCGGAGACAGCAGGATGTTGTAGTCTGTGCGACAGTGCGCGGCCCTTTTATTAACGCCTTGATGGAGTGCCCAGGTCTGGGACCCCTCGCGAAAGCCGCGCCGCAGCTCGCTCAGACCGTCGTCCCAGACGACGACTTTCCATCGAAGTTTGCAGAGGTGCAGAGTGTCCTTGATGGCGAGGCTGTACGGCGTGAGCAGAAGATCATAATCGCGAGGCTGTGACAGCAGAGCGTTCTTCCGCTGAGTTGGCGTGCCTTGGTTGACGAGCACGCGGGTCGAGGGGGCGAGCTGCTGGAGGGCGCTGACCCACAGCTGCATGCGCCCGCTCGGGCAGATCACGAGATAGTCTACCATCTGTTTAGTCGCGAAATGGGTCAGGCACGCGATCACCTTCTCGGCGCCCGCGCGCACGCGCGCGCACGTGCGCGCACGTGCGCGCACGCGGCACTACGCGGCACTACGCGGCACTACGCAGCACTACGCGCCCGCGCGCGCACGCCCGCGCACGTGTGCGCACGCCCGCGCGCACGCCCGCGCGCACGCCGCACTACGCGGCGCTGCCCAGGTTCCCTCACGCTCAGATTCCCTCACGCTCAGATTCCCTCACGCTCAGATTCCGTGCAAGGGGGTGCCGTCCATTAACACCAGACAGCGAGAGGGGCAGGGAGGAAAGGGGGAGAGAGGAAGCCAACGCGACGTGCGCAGAGGATGAGGATATAAACTGGGACGACGCAGCGGAGGGGATAGGCGAGGGAATCGAGGGACCGGAGGGCTTTCGCGACAGCGACGATGACGACGAAGAAAGGGGAGGGGACGGAGGGGCGACACGCAGGAGGAGCGAAATCGCTAACGGCCCGAGCAGAGAGGGCGACGGCGGGGCACGAGGGAACAACGGAGACGCTACCGATGACGCGAACCGAGGCACGGACGCCGGCGGGGACGGGGAGGGCGACAGCGACGTCGAGGTTGACGCAACCGTATCGAGAGCGCCACCCAAAAAGGGGCGGACAGCCATGGAGGTCACCGAATGGAGGGCGAACGGCACGATGCGAAAAGGCAGGGCGAGGCGGATGGAGAAAGAAGTGCCGAGAAGGCCATGGTGGAGGGGAGGGACGGGAGGACGAAAGAAGGGCGAGGAGGACGAGCGGCCCGCACAGACCGCGAGCAGACAGCGCCTGCTGGCCATTTAGAGACATTCGCCAAGAACGCTAGCTACATGGGAGGGCTTCGTGAAGGATGGATTGAAAAACATTCGAACAAAGAAGAGGCGACGGGAGGAACCGGCGGAGGATGCAGTGACGTGACACACACACACACACACACACACACACACACACACACACACACACACACACACACACACACACACACACACACACACACACACACACACACACACACACACACCGCTCACCCACGCGCACTGGGCCTTGCACTTTGAATGCCGTGGGGCTCCTGTCGTCAGACGTGGAGACGCGAGGGTTGCCCCCCCTTGCCCCACCACCTCGTGTGTGTGGAGAAGTTTACCTTACCTTACCTTACCTTACCATCATGGGGCGGGAGGAGGACGTGGACGGACGGATCGTGCACCAGGTCGAGTACGACGGCTACCCGGATCGGAGAGAGAGATTTTTAGCAATGTTTTGTCCGGATCGGCGGTGGTGGCACATGCTGGACGACGAGCGGTGGCGCGCCGTCCCAGAGCAGGCCGGCGCAGGCGCAGGCGGAAGAGAGAGGGAGAGAGAGAGAGAGAGAGAGAGAGAGAGAGAGAGAGAGAGAGAGAGAGAGAGAGAGAGAGAGAGAGAGAGAAGAAATACTTCAACTGTGAACGCCTTTGATTGCGAATGGGAGAAGGGTGCGCAAGCTTCCCACAACTTCGACAGTTCGACAGTTCGACGTTTCATGTCGCCGAGTATCGGCTGTGCATCTGAACCTGCTTTCGCGCCAGAGAAGCTGCGAGAGCTTCTCTAACGTGATGCAGGGAGCCTCGCGGTCGCCGCTCGTGCGCGGCGACGGGCCGGCGCCTCCTTGCGGAGACGCCGCCGCCCGGTCTATTCCCTCCTCCTCTCCATGCAAGACGGTGCCTTGGACGCCGCCGCGGACCTCATTAGTGAAGGGTGCTGTGACCACCTCTACCGGCATGCTCCCGCCATCGTTTTGCCGCGCGCCGCTCCGCCTCTGCGCCGTCGGGCTGCAGACCTCCGCCTCGGCGCGCTCGGTTCTCTTCCCGGCGGTCCAGAATGACTCTGCCGTCCGGACCGACCCTGCGTCGGCGCCAAGCGGGCCCTCGGAGGGCCTGCCCTCGGGCGACGGTGCGGCCGTCCGCCCTTACCCTAGCCTGTGGCTCTCGATGTCCGACGAGCCCGCCGACAACGGCTTCGACTCACCCGACCTCTCGCCGCCCGCGTCGAGACCTTCGGGGCTCGCGGCCGCGTACAAGCGCCGCAAAATGGAGACTCCGGCGGCGGCTCGGTGCGTCCCATCAGAGAGCCCTCCGGCGACCCGCACGCTCGTGCGGCCGCCGCCCCTGCGGGCGGCTCGCGATCGCCGCGCATGAAGGGCGGCGCAGGCGCGGTAGGCGCCCGTGCCCAACCCTCTCCCTCCCTTGCGCGGGGGCGGGGCGCAGACAGACAAGGTTCGTGAGGTCCTTGCTGCTCTCCCCCCC
>NW_005195085.1:433245-434725 GCF_000372725.1 Emiliania huxleyi CCMP1516
GAGGTAGGCGGTGGGCGCCTGCACAAAGTAGAAGATGCACAGGACGGCGGAGGTGAAGACGAGGCCGGTGCGCTCGTCCTCGTGCGCGATGAGCTGCGTGACGAGCGGCGTGACGCCCGCGTTCGACAGATGGTACATGAAGGTGAGCAGGGCGACGATGCCGCGACTGCGGAAGAGTTCAGAGTAGCGCGAGTAGCGCGTGTGAGAGGCGGCGGCAGCGGCTCTCTGCCTGGGCGCGTCGCTGCCGCCCTCGCCATCGACCGCACCCGTAATTGATGGCGTTGAGTCAACCGTGATCGACTCAACCGTGACGACGGCTTGCCTGGCTCGCTTGTGCTTGATCGTTTCAGCTGGTATGAGCATCACGAAGACGGCGGCCGCCACCCCTCCAGCGCCCAGAAGGTAGAAGATGCCCTCGACGTTGGGGTACGCCACGCCAGCAATCACGCCAGCAAGCACTGTCAACAGCACCGAGCCGAGCTTGTTGGATACATCTCCGTCAGCGCGACCATGCGCGTCACCTCGCGATCAGGGACGACCCCGAGGAGCAGCGACATGAGCGCCGGAAGGAACACGGTGGCCGCGACGCCCTCGAGGGCCTTACAGAGGAGGATCGCCGTCGAGCGCGCTCTCTGGCGCCGTCCGGGCCACGCGCGGCGCCGCGCGTGCCGCGCGCCACTCGCCTCGGCTGGCAGTACAGCGCCAAAGCCGCCTCGCCAACACCGCGCACACCATCAGCAGGCTGCTCACCAGGCAGCAGAGTGCACTGCACCGGCGTGCAGCGGACGCTGCGGCGCTGCGGCGCCGCCTCCCCGCCCTGTCCACGGAGCAGGCGAGCGGCGGCACGGCCTTCCACCAGCTGCAGGAGGTGCGCACTTCCCAAAGGAAGCACAGGATGCTCCCTCAGCACAGTTTTTTCCCTTAACCTTACCTTACGTCGCGCGGACTCGTGGCGTCACCCCAGCCACCTCCTCCTCCAGCCACCGTACAAGTACCTTCACCTCGGCCGACCCCATGCGCGTGGCTGTGGGCGGGGCGTGCTGCACGAGGCGCGCCCACCGGACGCGGTCGATGAGGGCGTCCACCTCGCTCGCGTTGGCGTCGCGGTCGCGCGTCGGCGTGTGCAGCAGCGCGGGCCGCGGCGCGATGGCGCGGAGCAGCTCGTCGAAGTCATACGGCACGCGATGCGGCTCGCGCTCAAAGAAGCCGAGCCGCGGCAGCAGCGCGTGCGTCTCGAAGAGGCGGCGCAAGCCGCCGGTCGGGCGGCCGACAAGGTCGGTGCGCATGGGAGTGAAGGCAGCGAAGGCAGCCACGGCGGACACGCGAGGGTCGAGGGCGGCGGCATGCAGCGCGACGTTCCCGCCGAGGGAGTAGCCTAGCGGTGTGAACACACCGATGGGGGGGGGTGTGGACACGGCATCGCGCCGTAGATTCGGGGGCGTGGATGCGGGGGCAGCGAACACACACGGAATACGGCTTA
>NW_005195085.1:435851-441046 GCF_000372725.1 Emiliania huxleyi CCMP1516
AGGGACAGCTGAGGCCTCAGGGCAGGCAGCAGCAGCTGAGGGCGGCGGGGAAGGCAGCAGAGGGACAGCTGGAGGGCGGCTGGGGCAAGCGGCACTAGCCACAAGCGCTCCTAGACATGACGGGATCCCCAATCCTTGCCACGCGGGGGCGGGGGCGGGGCGGTTCCCCAGCGCTTGCGACGGGGCGGGGGCGGGGGCGGGGCGGTTCAGCCTGGCGCTGCGCACGCGACGTCTCTGCTGGCACGTGGCCGAGCATCACCTAGAAAAAAGAAATCAGGTGGGAAAGAAAAAACAGAGCTCTCTGCTGGCACGTGGCCGAGCATCACCGACGGCCACGAGAGCCGGCCAGAGAGGCTCTCCTGTGCGCGGTTCACAGCTTGGTCTGAGTCACCGATACGACACCGAACCCGAACCCAGAGAGGCTACTCCTCCGCATAGATGGCGCCGGCGGAGACGGCCGTCGGCGTCGCGTCGAGCTGCAGGAGCCACGAGACCCGCTCCTCGAGCGGAGCGGACGGCGGCGGCGGCGGCGGCGGCGCTGCAAACGCGTCTCGCCACGCTGCCCATTTGAAGCCGGCCTAGGAGGAAGAAGACGCGCTCAAAAAAAGAATTGCACCACAGACCGCCCATCTGAGATCGGCCTACGAGTAGGAGAACGAAAACGCGGTCCCAAAAGAAAACGATCCGCCACCACGCCGCCCATTTGAAGCCGGCCGGCGTAAGGTAGACGAGCCGTTGAAACGCTGGCTCGCTGTCGGCGTAAGCGAGCGGGAAGGCGGGTTCCTATAGGAAAGTTCCGAGAAGGCTCACGGAAGGCTCCCGGAGGGATGTCGGCGGGAAGGCGGGCGCCGAGCACGCGCGGCCAAGGGCGTGGTCAAACCAGTCGAGGTAAGAGGCGACGCTGTCGAACCCGTGGTGGCCTATAACAGCTGAGCGGCGGTCACTACTCATGCATCCGCCGCCCCAGCTTCGGCGCGGGAGGTGGCCTAGTTCAGAAGTGAGGCTTCTTCATTCAACGTCAGTCGTTCGCCGCCCCGGCGTCGGTGCTTCTGGCGGCGGCCTCCGGGCCGGTGCAGCAGCTGCAACGCTGTACTAGGCGCCTTCATAATCAGCAGCCAATACTTGATCATTTAAGCCGGCCGGTGCAGCAGCTGCAGCGCGGTGCTGACCGCGCCTTGAGCAGGCGGTAGACCTCACTCGCGGCCAGCACGCCCATCTCGTCGGCAAAGGTGGAGTCGCCCTCGAAGTCCGTCCACGCGTCGGCAATCGCGCAGTACCTCGGCGCAATCAGGGCGAGCACGCCGTGGCCGTCCATCGGCATTCTTCCCGGGTCGTCGCTGTACTGAGTGATGCTGCTGAGCCACCAGGTGCCCGCCGTGCCTAGAAGGTTCCAAGAAGGTTCCTAGAAGGTTCCTTGATGCTGCTCAGCCACCAGGTGCCCGCCGTGCCTAGAAGGTTCCAAGAAGGTTCCTAGAAGGTTCCTTGATGCTGCTCAGCCACCAGGTGCCCGCCGTGCCCGCGTCGGGCCCCTCTCCATAGAAATTGTGCGACGAGTATGCGTACGGAGAAGAGATCGGGGCGCCCGGCGACGAGCCGACCACCGCGCCTAGTAGTAATTCAGAGGTAATCAATACTTAATTAATCATTAAGGGGAGCTCGAGCCGACGACCGCGCCGACGCGCTCGTCAAAGGCGGCGAACAGCAGCGACTGCTTGCCGTTGCGGCTGTGGCCGGTGACACAGACGCGTCCAGCGGCAAAGGAGGGCAGGCCGGCGGTCCCGTTTGGCGGCGAGAGGGCAAAGTCGAGGGCGCGCGAGGCCACGTAGGCTCGGGCGAGGATGAGGCCCATGCTCGCCGTCTGCCTGTACGCGCACTGAAACGCGGGCGCGGCGTCCCGCGTGTCGGCGGCGGGGTAGACAAGACTGGCGTAGCCGCGAGAGAGCGCGCGCAGCGCCCACTCGCGGTGGTTCCACTGCGTCATGAAGAGCGGGAGCGTGGCAGTCGGCGAAATGGCATCGCACGCGTACGGCGTCAGCAGCTCGACGGAGAAGGCCACCGTGGAGGAGCCGTTGCTCGTAACGAGAGGAGCAGGAGGAGCCGCTCGTGTCGACGGCGCGTCGCTCGTGTCAAAGGTGAGCTCGTAAAAGGAGGAGCAGGAGGAGCCGCTGGTGGTGGCGTTGGTGCGAGTCGCAAGTCGCAGCGTTGGCGCACGCGGCGGCAAGGTGCCGAGAAGATGGCGCTGGAGGAGCTGCGCAACTTGATCTCTCCGCGTCTGGGCCCATGCTGTGGGCGTGGCGACAGCAGAGCCGTTGTCGAATCGGAGGAGCGGTGCGACGGAAAAGCAAGAGAGGCAGAGCAACGCCATTTATCCCGCGAAAAAGAAAACTTTCCGATGGTGGCCGCGCTGCGCCGCTCGCCGCTGGCGCGCGGTTGATCGCGGCGCTGACTCCGCGGGGCGCCATCTCACGCAGCGGGACGCGTCGCTTCGTCGGCCTTTTATCCCGCGAAAAATTATCCCGCGAAAAAGAATTTTACCACCCCTCGCACAACACTGGGACACCATCGTGGGCGTTTGAGCGGTATTTGAGGAGCACCGCCACTCTGAAGTTCGGCCGGGTGGTCTGCAGACCCCCCCCCCCGGAGCAGCAAAGGCTCCGTGGGGTCGAAAAGTCGACGCTGGGAGTCGCACTCGTCAAACCGTCGCAGCACCACGCAGTCCGCACGTACCGCCTACATCCCCTCCACCGCTGAGAAGGCGCAGATCGACCGCCGGGCCGCGTAGTCGTCGTTAAGGAGCGGTTTTTGGAGCCGTACGAAGAGGTCCCAGACGGGCGAACATGCGGTTTTTCGATGACCACGCGCGATGTGGTATCTGCTTTTTGCCAAAAACGGGCCGCCTAGTGCAGCATCACTGGTAAAACACGCATTCACACTGAGAGCTCCACACTAGCCGGTATAGGCGAGAACCGACGGCGTCACGGTCGCCGGAGTGGACGCACTGTGACCGTGCCGTCGGTGTGACAGTGAGCGACACAATCGTCGATCGCGGCGCCCCGCAGTCTACACGTCTCAGGCGCACCCCTGAACGCTCCATGGGCGCGCAGATACACCGCAGCGCCGTGGAGAATCCACACCTGGCCGGTCCCAGGCCCCGTCCTGGGCCTCCGGACGGCCGAAGATCGGCGTCGCGGGCGGGATGAACTTGTCGGAAATGGAGCTAACTTGGCGCGGGTCGCCGCTCGCGGTACCTGGTAAGCCGGGATATGGCAAAATCTGGGGTGAATACGAGGGACAGAGGTCGAAAGTTAGTCGCGCAATTACCGTGCGCGGCGTGAGACCTCAAGCATCGCGAATTCGCGATCACCCGAAGAGGACCTTTCCGAGCAGAGGTCCTCACGAGCCAGCCGCAGACGGAGAGGTCCCCATCAACACCTCTCGCTCTCTATCCTGCACGCAGAAGGGCATACAACCTCGGCGGTATGCCTTGTTACATGCCTGTGAAGTGTGTGCAGTCTCTATGCGGCTGGCCTCCCCCCTGCAAACCCAAAGCTATGACGCGCTTTGACGAATGGAGTTGGAGATCTTAAACGGGTATGAATCATAAAGAAGAGAGACACAAAGGACAATTCTCGCCTATTACTTTGTGCGGTGAAGTATTCGAACGCGTTTATTACGTTTTGTGTTTCTTCATTTTCTATTTGCGAGCTGTCCTAAACTTCTTTATTTCGTGCCATGACGCACATAGATACACTGCTCCGCTCATCTTGGCCCTCTCGGGGTTACTCTCGCGCTCGCGCAGGCCCGGCGAGCCGTCAGCCGTGCTGAATCGACCAGGGAGCGCAAATTGTGCCCAGTGTTGTGCGAGGGTGGTTCTAAAATTCTTTTTCTTTTTTTCTCTCGCCTCATCTCGCCTCACCTCGCCTCATCTCGCCTCACCTCGCCTCATCTCGCCGAGGTACACCTCGCCTCATCTCGCCTCATCTCGCCTCACCTCGCCTCATCTCGCCTCATCTCGCCTCATCTCGCCGCCTCATCTCGCCTCATCTCGCCACTCGCCTCATCTCTCGCCTCATCTCGCCTCACCTCGCCTCATCTCGCCTCATCTCGCCTCACCTCGCCTCACCTCGTCTCATCTCGCCTCATCGCCCCTCACCTCGCCTCACCTCGCCTCATCTCGCCTCATCTCGCCCCACATTTTTTTCTTTTCTAGACCACTCCGACACCGACCCAAGACTGACCCGAGACCCGAGATCGACCCGAGATCGACCCGAGATCGACCCGAGATCGACCCGAGATCGACCCGAGATCGACCCGAGATCGACCCGAGATCGGCACGAGCGATCAACCCAACAATGCCCCAGAGCCCCCTCCGGGGGGACCCCCCCTCACCCCGAGTGTCCGTGTCCTTCGCGAGTCACCAATGGGGAGCGGGGGGGGGTGCGAGATGCACAGGGGAGGCTGGGGAGGGGGGGGTCCACTCTGAAGACTGCCGACCGCGGGGGGGGTTTCTCCCACAGGGTTTTACCCTCCGCGTGAGGATCGGCGCGGCGAGGGGGTAGGTTCGAATTCGCCGCGCAACATTTCACCCCCACAGGACCCCGCCCACACCCCCCCTCATGGTCCCACCTAGCACCCCAATGAGCCTTCGCACCCCCTCCTTGCGTGGTGTCCCCCGCTGTGTGTCGCCGTTATCGGGGCACGCTATCCTGTGTAGTCAGGGCAAGTGGGGGCGGGGGGCAGTCCCTTTGACGTATGTATCTCTGGGTTCTGTCTCTAGTCTCGGAGGGGGGCTTGAAGCTCAGAATATTTTATTTTTTAAAATTCTTTTTCTCGCGATGTCCACCCCGCCGCGCAGCTGGCGCCGCTCGCGCCGCCTCGCCCCCGCCTCCACCGCCGCCAGATCCTCGCAAAACACGCCGCCGCCCATCCGCCTCCTCGACCTCCCCACGGACCTCCTCGTGCGCGCCCTCTCCCGCTGCGACCCCGCCGACATCGCTCGCGCCGCGGCCGTCTCGCTGCTCTTCCACGCCTCGCTGGCGCTGGAGGGCATCCGCTTGTGGGCGCAAGAGCGCGGCTTCGAGCTGCCGGCGCAGCCCGAGGGCGAGAGCTGCGCCGTGCGGTGGCTGTGCTTCGCTGCGCTGCTGCGCGAGTCCAACCCGCCGGCGAGGGCGGCGGCAGGCGCGCTGCACAGCCTT
>NW_005195085.1:442056-443830 GCF_000372725.1 Emiliania huxleyi CCMP1516
TGGGGCTATGGAGGCGATGGCCGGCTGGGCCACGGCGACACTCAGGACCAGCTGCTGCCCAAGAAGACCGAGGCGTTGGCTGGCCAGCGCGTCGTCGCTGTGTTGGCTGGAGGCAACCACAACCTCGCCCGTACCGCCGATGGCGCCGTCTTCACGTGGGGCCAGGGCGAGCGCGGCTGCCTCGGCCACGGAGAGGACCTGTCGAACCAGCTGCTGCCCAAGAAGGTCGAGACGTGGGCGCCGGGGCAGTGAGAAGCCCGCGCAGTTGGACAAGGAGGGGGTGCTCCGGCTTCTCGCGGCGCTCTCAACGAGGAGAGGATTCGGTTCGGCGTCACGGCGGGGCCGAGCCCGAGGGTGGGTGCGGCGGCGGTGGCGGCGGAGGCGGCGGAGGACGAGGCTGGTGTTGGCTGAGGCCGTCGCCGAGGTGGCGACCGCCGAGACTGCGGCGGAGGCTGCTAGGGCGGGGGTGGAGGCGGCGACCGCCGAGGCCAATCGGTCGGCCGTGGCAGCTCGCTCTGATGCGGCGGCCCGGCTCGGCGTTCGCCGGGCTGGTCGGTGACACTCTAGAGGCTGCTCGAGGGCCAGTCCATGTACCTCGCCGAAGCCGCAAACGGCACGCTCCTCTCAGCTGCCGCGGCTCTCTCACCGCCAGGCTCCATCGTGTGCGTCGGATTCATTGGCGACGCGAGCAAGGCGCCGTCTTCTGCACCCTTCCCTTCACTCCGGAGCCCGCGGCGTTCGCTGCCCTTCTGGCGCGCTGCGGTTGGGGAGAGCTGTCATGGGCTCGCTTTGGGGACCCAGCGCTCCACTTTGGGCGCTGGCCTGAGGGCGGGGCGCCCGAAAAAGAATTGCTTTTTATCCTGCGAAAGACACTACTCTCCCCCTCCAGTGAACCCGTCGCTCGTCCCCCTTGGCGTGGCGCGCCTCTCCCCCAGCTGCAGCGCTCTCGGTATCGCGTACTGCACGAGGCTACCGTGGGCCCCGCCTGCGCGCTGGGGGTTCCCTGCCCTGTCGGGAAGCCTAGCTCTTAACCTGGGGTCGCTACCTAATGCGGGGCTCCTGGACGGGTGATGAAGTTCGCCTTGAGTCTCTCGTCTCGCTTTCCCCCCGACTCGCGATTCTCGCGTCCGTCGGGGGTACTCCCTACCCTCTGGCTCTCTGGAGTGCGGGTCAGGAGGCCCTAAAACGGCGGGAGGGGTAGGGGTGCCGCTGTAGGGGTGTGGAGGGGTCGGGAGGGCGGGAGTGTGGACCGTGACCTAAAGCCCTCCACCGGCAGAGGTGTCAGGCGGCAGGGCCCAGGAGGGGTGGGGGCTGGGAGGGCTGGCCAAAAGCGAGGCGTAGGAGGGCTCGTGAGGGCTTGGGAGGGGTGGAGAGCTCGGAGGGGTCGGAGGGCTCAGAGGGCAGAGAGGCACGAGGGTGGCGCTGGTGGGCTCGTGAGGGCTCGGGAGGGCTCACAAGGGATGGAGTGCCCGGAGGGCTCGGAGGGGCGAGCCGCCGAACCGGGCTCGGGGGGCTCGGAGGGCTCAGAGGGCTCGGAGCTCTCGGAGGGCTCCTAGGGCTCGAGAGCTCGAAGCTCTCTGCGCGCCACAAATCGCCGACTTTCTCTCTCTCCCTGCGCGAGTGGTTGCCCCACCGGGGATGAGGCATATGGCCTGGGCAGGGGAGTTGGTAGAGGAAGTCCAACTGAGGCGCGAGGCCCCCAACCGTCCAGTCTGGCGCTGAACTGCGGCCGCCTAACGGGTTGCCGCATTGCGCCCGGCCCCCCACCGCCCTT
>NW_005195085.1:443930-456984 GCF_000372725.1 Emiliania huxleyi CCMP1516
CTGGTTGAGCCAACTCTCCGGGGGGGGTGGAGTCCTTGAAATCGACGAAGGATCCCCTCAGCTCGAGGGTCGTACACCGAACGAAAAACACTCGCAGGAAGGCCATCTGCCGCAGGAACAGTACTCGGCGCTGGTCAAAGCCCCTACCCGCCAGAACGCCTGGCAGACGCCCCAAGGGGACCCCCGTACCCCACACTTCGAGCCCTCCGAGCCCTCTTGGGGGGCAGTCACATAAGCCGCGACTTCGTTTTTTTATCTTTTTGCGACCCCTCCCGGAGGGCCCTTCCGACCCCTCTCGAGCCCTACCGCCACGAAGATCCTCCCTTGTCCGACCGTCCCTCCGAGCCCACCCGGCGTCCGGGGAGGGGGTTAGCCCTGTGGAGCCCTCCCGACGCCGATCCGACGGGGACCCCTCCAGCCCTGTGGGCTGGCGAGCCCTCCGGTCGGAGGGGTGGAAGTGGGAGGGCTCGAGGACGGACCTCTCTCGCTCCGGGAGGGTGGAGGGGTGCAGGGTGGAGGGGGTGGAGGGGTGGCTGAGCCCTCTAGCTCTTCCGATAAGCCCTACCCCTCCCGCCGTTTTAGGGCTTGCTGACCCGCTATGGTTTTTTGTTTTCCCCCCCCCCCCCCCCCTCCTTCCCTCTCCGGGAAGAGATGCGCACTGCTGTCCCTAGAGGGGGGTCGGGTGGTGTGGGCATAATTCGGCTCGTGTTATTCGCGGTCACCCACGGACGATCGTTGGAGTGGGCCGGAGGACAGAGGCTTGCTTGTGTGGGGGCGCGCGGGCGCCCACTCAGGCTCGGCCTCCGTTGAGCGTTGTCTCAGCCTTCAGTTCACCTCTCCTAGCGCCCGGTTTGGTGTGGTGACCTTCATTTCGGGGTCGAAGGTGCTACACACACACTTGCCCCCTGGTGGCTGGCATTAGAGGCGTTTTCCAAAAGAATTGATCTCGGCAGAATATTAGAATTTTACAAACAAACTCCCTCGCACGACACTAGGCATATTAGAATGCACTACTCGCCCCCTTCTTTTTCGGTGGGGTCGAAGGTGCTACACACACTCGCCCCCTGGTGATGGGCGCTTCTGGTTGTTGCTCGAGGAGGCGGCAAAGTTGTTGTTTTCGGGCTTTGTTTTTCTTTTTGAAAAAAGAAATACCGAGGATAATACAGTGCGCACAGTACTGCGTGCGGCAGGCGCGGGCTCGACGAGAGGCAGGCGATTGTCGCGGAGTGCGGGCTGCAGCGCTGTGCTTGGACTGCGCGGCGTGCACATGTACCTTTCCTGTGGCTGTGCTGGGTGCTGTGCAGGCAGGCTGGACAGCGGACTCAACGGATGGCGGAGCGCGCGCGCAGCGTGCCCCGCGCGCGCTTCGTGCGGTGCAGGATCTGTGTCGTGTCTGGCGCGGGGCGGCAGGGGCGCAGCTGCGGAGCACGCGGGCTGAGTGTTCAGAGCAGGCAGGGCTGCTGCACAGCCTGCAGCAGGCTGTGCAGCAGACCTGATCGGGTAGCGGAGCGCGTGCGCGGTGGCCTGCGCGCGCGGCGTGCCGCCGCGCGCGCCTCGCGGTGAAGCGTCCTGCCGGGCGCGTCGCGCTCTGGTGCGGCATGTGCCTAAGGAGTGTGCAGGCGCCTGTGAAACAGGCGCAGACTTCAGTGAGAGGCGCACTGCGGCGCGCGCGTCGCGGCGTGAGTGGTCGTGTAGCTGGCTCTGGTGGTGCGAGAGGCGGGCGGCTCCTGGTGCGGGCGGCTTGGCGAAGCCATGGGGTGCCAGCACAGGGCAGACGCACATGGCACAGCTCTGAAGGCGCTGCGCGTGTGTTTGCGTGCGCGCGGGGACACGTACGTGTGTTTTTTTCAGTTTTCACGCGGTGTGTGCGTGGAGAGGGTCATGAGGGGCGCCGGCCGCGCGTGGCTCGGCGTGTGGGAGTGTTGGGGTGCCCGGTAGGCGCGTGAAATGGTGCCCGAAGGGCGATCATTTTGGGTTGCTGAAGGAACTGTTGTTCACAGCTTCAGGGCCGGGCGCCCGGCGCGACGCCTTGCACGTTGCAGTGCTTCGGCGTCCGCGGCCAACGCGCCAAGCCGTAGTGCGTAGACCGAACGTTCACCAGACCGCGCGCTCGCGGGCCACCCCGCGCACGCGCACCGTGATTCAGTACTGTGCACAGTTTCGAATACGTTCATGTGCGCATAGTGTACCACGGCATTGCTTCTCTGTGCGGATTCGGTATTCGAAAGGTTTCTTCGCGCACAGTCGAGACTCAAGCACGTTCGCGCGCGAGCTCAGGACCCGTCGCCCGTGTCGGTGGGCGGCGGGGAGGGCGGCGAGTGTAGCCCCTCCCGCCCGTGCTTGCGCTGCAAGCCACCAAATCGCGCCAGTCGCACCAACATTACCGCGCCCCGCGCCCGCGCCCGCGCCCGCGCCCCCTGGCCGCGCCCTTGTGCCGCCAGCCGCGCGACTGCGCCGCCTCTTCCGCCGCCGCCGCCGCCGCCGCCTGCCGCAGCGGCTTCTTCATCTTCCCGCGGTCGTACTCCGCCTCGTACGCGTCGTACCTGACGGAAAGCTCCGAGAAGGCTCCGAGAAGTCTCGTGGATAGTGTGGCACCACCCGCCTCGGCGCACCTCCTCCTTCGCTTGCGGCCGGCCCCGCCTAGGGTGAGGGGAGGCCAAGTCACCGTCTCCACCTTCTCCACACGGCGCGAGGGCTAGTCCATCCCTCACGCCTCGATGTCGCAAGGCTGGAGCCCCCGGGGGCAAGGTACAAGTCCGTGAGCAGGGAGCGTGAGTGCGCGCGCGTGTGCGCGCGCGTGTCTGTCTGTCTCTGTGTTGGCCTGCGCCGGCAGCCGCGTCGACCGCCCGCCTCCGCGCCGCCACCTCGCCCTCGCCGATCCCCTCCCACACGCCCACCGCCTCCTTGAAGAGTGCGCCTCTCGGCGGAGCCCCGGCCCCTAAGAAAGAAACCGACGCGCCTAAAAAAAGAAGTCGTGCCGCGTCGATTGGGCGAGCGCCTCCTGAACACGGAACACGGGAGACGTGACCACCGTGCAAAAGACAGGGGAGAGCACCGCCCCGGAGGTCTGGGGGGACAGCCACATCTCCTCAGGATCTCGGCTCAGCTCTCGGTAACGCCCTCGCACCGCGCGACGTCGCCGACGCGCCGCCCGCGCGCGAGGCGCCTACGCGCCCGCTCAAGAGAAGGTACAGGGAAATGTCTTGGAGAGGGGGGGGGGGGCGCGGCGGAAGCGAGGCTGGCACCGGCCGGACCGCCCACGCCCATTGCCCACGCCGCTCCGTCAGCGTCTTCCCTCAGCGCAGCTGCCGTACGAGGCACCCCTCCTCCGCAGTCGCCGCCTCCGACGCCAACCTCGTCCGCCGGTGCCGGAACCGGCGGCAGCATCGGTGATGGCGCGGGGGGGTCAACCCATAAAGGGGGGGGCGAACGGGCCGGCCCCTTATTTTTGGCGGAACGACGGACGGGGCCCCCCTTTTTATACAACCGGCGGCGTGGGGAGGAGGCTGAGGCGGGGCATGTTAGCCCCGCCGACGCCCGGCAACCGGCGCGCTTGGCGAGCGGGCCGCCGCAACGCTAGCACCGCTGCCACTTGGCCGGCCGCCACCCCGGCCGGCGCAGCACCACCCTCCTCCGCCGTGCCCGCTTCCCCCTCCCCCGGCACCCCGCCCGCCACCTCCTTGCCTCCCGCCGCCCCATCCCAGACGCAGACGTCTGTGCCCGCGTCGCTGTCCGCATCGCCGGCCGCGCCGCCGGCCGCCGCCGCCTCTGCAGCGAAGGCTGGCGCCGCCCCGCGCGCCGGCGGGGGCGTGCGCACGTAGAAGAGCAGGTACGCCTCCGCCCCCACCGCCTGCCTCGCCGACGCTTGCCTCACCGTGTCGTCGTCAAACCTGTGCCACACGCCCGACGAGGCGCGCGCGAGGCAGTGGAAGTGGCCGACGTGCAGCTCGCGCCCCTCGTGGGCAACCACGGCGCAGAGGCGGTAGGTCAGCGGCAGCGGCGCGCCGCCGCCTGGCGCAAGCCCCGCACCCTCGCAGACTGCGGCGAGGTCGAGCTCCTAGGCACTGCGATCTCGGGTCATCTCGGGCCATCTCGGGCCATCTCGGGTCATCTCGGGTCATCTCGGGTCATCTCGAGGTCATCTCGGGTCATCTCGGCGAGGCCGAAGCTCCTCCTCGTACTGCACGGCGTGGCAAAGCTTCGACGCACCGCGCGCGCAGTCGTACCGGAACCGCTTCAGCTGCAGCACAAGAACGTGGGGCGTGTCGCCGAGCCGCAGGCGGCGGGTGCCCTCGACTTTCGCAGCGCAAGCCGCACACCAAAAGGAGTCGTCCCCCTTGACCGGCTCGCTCGCTGTGAAGTTGCGGAGCGCTCTCTCGACCGTCGTCGCCTAAGGCCAGGCAAGCTTCTCCACACACACACACACGGGGCGGTGGGGCAGGGGCCAGGCTAGTCCCTCGCGTCTCCACGTCTAGACGACAGGAGCCCCACGGCATTCAAAGTGCAAGGCCCAGTGCCGGCGTGGGTGAGCGGTGTGTGAGCGGTGTGTGTGTGTGTGTGTGTGTGTGTGTGTGTGTGTGTGTGTGTGTGTGTTTGTGTTTGTGTGCGTGTGCCTGCGTGCGTGCTTGCGTGTGTGTGTGTGTGTGTGTGCGTGCGTGCGTGCGTGCGTGCGTGCGTGCTTGCGTGTGTGTGTGTGTGTGTGTGTGTGTGTGTGTGTGTGTGTGAGTGTGTGCGTGCGTGTGTGTGTGTGTGTGTGTGTGTGTGTGTGTGTGTGTGTGTGTGTGTGTGTGTGTGTGTGTGTGTGTGTGTGTGTGTGTGAGTGTGTGAGTTGTGTCCTTGCCTTGTGCAGCCCAAGAGAGAGGCCGGCGCTCGACTCGCGCGCTGTCGTGCTGCCGCCGCAGACGCCACAGGTGAGGGTCGAGACGAGGCTGCCTCCAAAGAGCTGGTCCACCTCGCTGGAGCAGCATTTCGGCTCGGCGCCACCCACGCCGTCCGCCGCCCCTCCGCCGCCGCACTTCCCTTCGGCCGCCGCCGAGCGCATACGACTGAGCAGGCCGAGGAGGAACTCGTGTGCGTCCTGCGGCCTGTCTGGCCGGAAGTGGCGTGCGATCAGGCGGAGCTTGCCTGCCATCGCCGTCGGGGCGAGGGACCGCGCTGCCGAGCCGTGCAGCTCGACGATCAGTGCCTCGAGCTCGCAGTACGCGCACCAGCCGAGCACGCGGCAGCCGCGCGAGTGGTGGCGCGAGAGGCAGAGCTGAGCCAGGGGTGGGAGGTGGGCGAGAGCCTGGAGCGCCGCGTTCATGAAGCACGTCTGGCCCAGGTTCGACAGGCCCGGGCCCGCGCCGCGGACAGAGGACCACCCGAGCATGCCCAGGAGCCGCTCCGGCGGGAAGAGAGGCGCCGGACCGGCTGGCGCGGATTGTGACGCTGGCAGCGCGCCGCCGTCGCCATTGCGGACATCCGAGCGCGCCTTACCGGTGGATGCCACGCCAGGGTTCAGCACGCGCACGAGCGCGGACGTGGCAGCCGGTTGACTCGCCCGGCGCGCTGGCACGAAGCGGACACGACGGCTCAGGATGTCGGGATCGACGGCGGCCGCTGCAACGTCGTCCCACATCGCACACTCTCGAACGGCGTGGCGGTGGCAGAGGCCTCACGAAGGTAGTGGAAGTGCGGCGGCTGGCTTCAACAGGCAGCAGCCAACACCCACGACACTGGGCAACGGGACTGGCGCCCTGGGTTCCGGCTAGGAGCCGGATAGGGGGTCTGCTCGACTGGCTGGCCCCTCCTAGATAGGTAGGTAGGTTGGTCTTGTTTCGCCCAAAAGGGCCCTGCAATAGGTAGGTACCCCCTATTTTCATCTTTTTTCGCTTCGCTGCGCGGCCTGGGGATAGGTAGGTAGGTAGGGCGTTTTGGCGCGAGTCAGTCCCAACAGACCCCCTATCCGGCTAGGAGCCGGAACCCTGGCACTCGTGCGAAAAAAGCGACTGCAACGAAGGACCGCTCGCAAGGCACCATTGGGTTTGTTCCAATTAACAACGAAGGCGCTCTCAAAAAAGAAAAGGTTGCGATGGGGGGAGGTCCCGACAACGGACAAGCGCCGTACACTCACTTCGGTCTTTGCTCTGCGCGAGGAAGAGGCGACGCCAGGAGCGCGAGCGAGTGACGGGTAATCGTGGCCGTGGCCAAGAAAATCAAAATATTAAGCTCTCTGTTTGGACCACGGTGAAAAACTCGACGGTTTTGGGCGTTTCAGAGCACGCTGAATCGATTGGCTGAGCTATAATTCTCGCCAGCCCTTTCCTTTCATAATTATTGACTCAAAACTTGATGATCGCGCGACTTTGGAGCCGTTATAGCTCAGCCAAAACGTTCCTCTCGAAAAATTGACTTAGGAAGCCGCAAACGGCAGCTTCTCAAAGCCTCACCGGCGCTTATTCTCTTGATCTTTCAAAACCTAGGCCTGCGGCCAAAATTTTCTAAAGGCCGCTGCGCGGCCAGCGCAATGCGCAACCAGTCAGCGACCGACAGTCAGCAGCAGACTGTGACGATTGGCGGCCTCGCGCCCTCAGTCGACCTCCTCTACCAACTCCCCTGCCCAGCCCATATGCCTCATCCACGGTGGCGCAACCACTCGCGCAGGGAGAGAGAGAAAGTCGGCGATCTGCGCCGTGCAGATGAGCTCCGCCTCGTCTGCGTCGAGGACGCCCATCGCAGGGCTGTCATAGCGCCATTGCGTATGACGTACTGCATGTTGTTCATTACTTCGCAGGTGCCAAAGTCGAGGATAATCTCACTCAGCGATGGCGAAGGCTGCACTCCCGGCCGGCGGTAGGAGGGATGAAGGTTAATGTACTTCGCAGTGTACAGTGCCTTCCGGCGCGAACAGTGCCCGGGACGAAAGAGGAGGCGACGTCTCCCTCGTCCATGGACGGTGTAGCCAGCTTGAGAGACGGGAACGAACGGCGGTGAATCGCCGACAGCGGCGCCTTCGTTCCTTTCCAGTGAATCGCCGGCGGGTGCCCTGAGCGTTGTATCTGTCGGCCAGTTGCCGCACCGCCGGCAGCAGCTCCGCAGCAGCCGCCCAGATGGCGCCGGTTAGGACAGGAGCGAAGCCGCGTGGACACGGCTGAGCGACGCCGTGCGTCTCGTTTGGATGCTGCAGGCATGCCGGGCAGCGCGCGTGCTCCATCCATACCGCGTCAAGCGCCCGCCGAAATCTTCGATTTCTTCGGCGTAGGGGACCAAAAAACCCTGAAAATTTTCTTCGCCTGCGGCGGGCAATTAATTTCGATACTTTCGCTTTCACAGCTCTTTCACACGACTTTATCCGTCACTCGCTCGCGCGTGCCGCCACACACGCCGCGCCGGGGGACGTGAGATGCGCAACGCACGTGTTGCGTGTGTCTCGGCTCTCTGCACAGTCTGTGGGAATGCGACATGCGGGCGTACTAGAGAGACATGCAGTAGTAGCGGGGGCGGCGCGTAGGGAACCTCTCCGAGGCGCGGCTGTCGGCGCCGGGAGCCTCCCCGGCCTGCGCCGTCACTCCTTGGCCTTGCTGGGCAGCAGGGTGAGAGCGATGCGGCCCTTTGCATCGACGCTATCTACTTTGAGCCGGCCGCCCTCGAGCAGCAGCGAGCGCGCTGCGCCGCTCGGGGCGTCGGCGGCGGCCTTCACGTCCGCCAGCAGCCCGCCGATGACCGCTTTGCTGAGCGCCTTGGCGAGGCTGTCGGTGCTCGCCGCCGTCAGCTTGATCGCGCCTGCGCCTTTGCCGGCCGGCGGCGCCTTTGGTCGCGCCGCGGCATACTTTGCCTTCTCGGCGTCACCCATGCCCGACCACTGGCTACCGAGCGTCTTGAAGTATTCTGGCGTCGAGACGCCCAGCGGCCGCTTGCTCATCATCTCTTTGACGTAGGCGGCGTACGCGGGGATCGCGCGCTGCGGAAGCGGCTTGGCCGCCCGTGTGAGCTCGGCGCGTGCCGCGGCGATCGCGCTGGAGCTGCCACGGATCGACGGAGGCATGATGTAAACCCACGGCGCGGGAAAGGGGGGGGAAGGTTCCGCAAAGAATTCTTACAGGCTGAGCTCCCCGGCCCTGGATGTGAGGTTGATGACTGCACTCCAAGTGCTCCAAGTGCATCGCAGAGCAACTGTCATCATCTGTCCAGCGTCCACCCATACCGCGTTGGTGTCCAGTCCGAGCCTGGCTGCTCTTCACCTTTCTACCTACCTACCTAGCACACTGGCACGACAAGGGTTAGGGTGGGCGACGGCTAGCACCACACTCCTCTCCTGAAAATCCTAAGCGACTCCGTTAAGTAAGAACGGCAATGCACTCCGCACCATGCACAATGCCGCTCTCCCCGCCCGCACGCTAGCTCGTTCACCGTCTGCCACGCCACAGCGGTGTGCGGGTCGCGACATGCAGGTTGGGTCGAGAGGCGCGGCCAATCTCCTTGTGGGCAGTGAGCAGTGTAACGGCGCCTCGAGGAGGAGCACGGTGAGCACGGCATCGCTCAGCATGCCGCTGCGCGTCTCGTTGGCGCGGGCTCCGCGTCCGACGCGACGGGCGGGCTTCTCCTCGCCAATCGCGAAAACAACGGAATCCCAAAATTGATATCCAATCGGGCAAGGAAAAATCTCTGTGTAAACATACCCACTTTTACAGGATAATAAACAAACGGTAGGATGGGTAAAAAGGAACAGGTTCCCGCCCGTGCGGTCTTTGTGGATCCTTTCTTCTTTGTGGGTGTTCTCTCTCGAGGTTCTCGAGGTGGATATCCTTTGGCCGCGTTGGGTAGCGAGGATTGGTGTGACGCGATCCACGCAGGCGTGTTTTCTGACGGCCGACCGTCAGTGCACGGAGTTGCCCCTCCTCCGACTGCCCCGGCTAGTTCACGAGTTTCGCAGGAGTGACACCTTGTGGGTGTCGTATTAATTGGCAAGAGAATGTGAGCCGGTTTGCTTTGTTAGTTTTTTTTGCACGGGTGTGAGAAATTTACAACAACGCGCTCCAGATCGAGATGACGCTCAATCGCTTCTGCGCGGACGCCTCCCTCAACTACTTCCTCCGCACGATGCCGGAGGAGGCGACGCGGGAGGCGGCACGGCTGCACGATCGGCTCATCGGCGAGGCGTTCAACGAGCTCACGGCGGGGCGCTTGAGCTCGACGGCGCAGCGCAGGGCGGCGGTGCAGCAGGCGCGGCTGCCAGTCAAGCTCGGCGGCGCCGGCCTCACCTCCATGTCGGCCGTCACCGACGCGGCGATCGTCGGCTCGTGGTGCCTCTGCTGGGAGCCTATCGCTCGCCTCTGCCCGCAGCTGGCGCGCGGCATCGACCTCGGCGCCGCCGCGGTGGCGGCGTCGGCGGTGGCGGCGGCGGGGGCGGCGGCCGGGCAGGCGGAGGCGGAGTCGGCGGTCGAGCAGGCGCTGGCGGCGGTGTCTCTCGAGGCGCGGTACGCTCGCGAGGCGCGCGTGCGCGGGGCGGCGGGCGGCGGCGGTGGTGGCGGCGGTGGCGGGGATGCTGAGATGCGGGCCGCCGAGGGCGGCGAGGGCGGCGAGGGCGGCGAGGGCGGCGAGGGCGGCGAGGGCGGCGAGGGCGGCGAGGGCGGCGAGGCGGGCGGCGCCACTCTAGGCGGCGGGGGCGGGGCTGGCGCGGCGGGGGGCGGCGCCGGCCTCGCCGCCGGCGGGGGCGCGGAGGGCGCCGAGTCGAGGGCGGCAGAGGCGGCCAAGGCAGCGGTGGGCCGCGGGCTGCGCGGCGACGAGGTGGTGGGCGCGCGCAACCGCGCTCGCCTTCCAACGGAAGCCCCTCCCCGAAAGGGCAAGTCTTAGCCACATGAAACCCGAGACCCCTCCCCACCGCCCCGATCCCCCCACCCCCTTGCTCCCCTCCCCCCCCTCGGGAGGGCCGAACTGAGGCGCCCGTGGGGACCCCGCAGTTCCCTTCCCCCCTCGGAGGGGGCCGGACGAGGCGTACCCCGAGGGCCCCACTCTTTCCTTCGCATAGCGGCCACTCTTCGGATCGCTGGTCGAGCGACCCGGGGGATGCCCCGCGCGCCTGACCCAGGCGCGAAAACGAATCTGCGAGGCGTGGCCGCTCATGCGGCCCGATGGGGAGGAGGGGAAGACGTAGGGCGTGCTTGCGCGCCTTCCAACTGAGGCCCCTCTCCAACCCACCCGCGCTAGGTCTCGGGGGACGCAGGGGTCAGCCCCGCGCGACCTCGGGAACTAGCCGGGGCGCAGTCGGAGAAGGGGCAACTCCGTGCACTGACGGTCGGCCGCCAGAAAACACGCCTGCGTGGATCGCGTCACACCAATCCTCGCACGCGGCCAAAGGATATCCACCTCGAGAACCTCGAGAGAGACGCTGTCCAAAAGAAATGTATGGCGGCTGAGGACGTGCAACCTCCGCTCTGCCACTCCGCCCGCTCGCTGCCTGCAGTGGGTGATGACCGCGGCCTATTGGCGTCTCGCCTGGCTCCGCTACGCCCAGATTGTCGCTGTTTCGTCCCTCGCCGCTCTCGCCGCGGCGGTGCTGGCCGTGCATCTCCAAAGCGGACGCGACGACGACGACGACGACGACGGCGGCGGCGATGACAAGAGCAACAGGGTCGGAGGGCCTTCGCAGAGCAGGGTGCAGTTCGCTAACAACGTGTTTGCTGCCGTGCTCTGGCTGCTGGTGACCTCGGCCGTGCTCCTTGGGCCGTACACGAAGTTCTCCCTGCTCGCGCGCGCCGAGTGGAGCGGGCGAAGCGCCTTCGACCTCGCGCTGGCGCGCGTCATTCTCATTCTTCTGTACATGCAAGATTGTGCGTCGGATCAGCATGGGACACGCTGGATGACGGGCCACGCGGGCAAGTACACCGTCCGTATGGGCCTGTTGCCCGACCCCATGAAAGCGTGGGATCGCCATTGGATGTCACGGTGGATGTATGAGCCGCACGCAATGGGCCTGTTCACCGTGCTCGCTCTGCTTGGCGTCTGCGCGCGCCCGGCTCTGCTCGGCCTCGCGGTACTCGAGATGAGGAGCCAGCTCTTTCAGCGCGCCAACGGGCCGGGCCGCCACCACTCTGGTGCCATCTCCACACACTCACTTCATTCACGCACACGCGACACACTGACACCCCGCCTCATCTACACGCGACACAGTGACACCCCGCCTCATCTACACGCGACACAGTGACACCCCGCCTCATCTACACGCGACACAGTGACACCCCGCCTCATCTGCACGTGCGACACAGTGGCACACAACGAGCCCTCCAACGAACCCCCCTCACACAGGTCACCTCTTCCCAGAGGTCTTTCTCCTCTTCGCGCTCGCGCCCTGTGGGGACGCGCTCAATCTGTGCCGCGTCTCGCTCTCCGATCAGTACCAGTGGCAGCTCCATGGCTTCCTGCCGCGTCTCTGCCGCCGAGGCGTCGCCACTGATGCCGCCGACCCCGCGACACGCGGGCCATCGCCCCACTACACGCTCCCGTTCATCTCTTTGCTCCTCCTGCTCGCCAGTGCGTACGCCTCTGCCGGGCTCGCCAAGCTAGTCGATTGCTACGCGGCGTACGAACGCGAGGACGCCACTGTGGGCTGGTGGGCACCCACAAGCATCTTCTGGACGTCGGACCACTTGAAGGCACTCTCCCCCCCTCCCCCCCGACGCTGCACGACTGGGCCCATCCCCGCCCTCACCCTTGTTCCGCCCCCGCCCTGAATAGGGGATGCTGCAAAACCAGCCGGTGCGCTCCTGCAGCGGCGAAGGGTGCTATCACCCCGATTCGGTCGTGTGGCGGCCGCTGTGCACCGAGACCGTCGCTCTCATCGCCGCGTGGGTGTGGCAGCGCTTCTCGTGGACAAAGCGACCCGCCATCCACGCATCATGCGTGCTCGGGAACCAGTACCTCTGGCCGGCCGCGCGGTTCGACTTGTTGCCACCAGCCTTCCTCCATTTAGCCGCGTTCGGCGCCGTGGCCTGGGAGGTGGGAATGTGGGTCGCCGTCCTCGCGCCCGGCCACAGGCCACGCGTGCTCGCCGTCTGCGTCGCATTCCTCTTCCACCAGTCAAACATCTGGATGATGCGCATTTTCTTTGACGAGTTTCAGGCGCAGTAGATCCCTCTAGGTGACGTTTGCACAGACACGCGCCCGTCGACTGTAAGTCCCCGGCACCCGCACCTGTGCACAGGACCTCTACGCCGTTTGGGCGGCACCCTGGCTCGCGCTAGCGTACTCGCGGCTGCGCGGTCGACGCGGCCGGAAAGCGGTGGAGGCGGAGGAGGATCAAGCCGGTGAGGCGGACATGGCGCGGCTTCTCGCCCGAGAGGGGGGCGGCGAGGACGGCGCCAAAGCCCCGCCTCCAGCGCAGCGGCCTCCGGCGTCTCGGCGCGCGATGCACCTTCTGGTCGCGGTTTTCCCCATCCTGCTGGGGACTGCTCGCTACTTCGCCCCCAAGTCGTCCTACCCGGTGATGGCTCGCCCGCTTTGCTTGGACGCTCCTGTAGATGGCGCCCAGGCTGGTAAATAGCTCTCTGGCAACAAGTCCTAACAAAATGCCGTCCTGTCGACGGCAGGTGGCGAGCTTCCCCTCGTTTTGTGTCTCGGCTAAAGCTCGAGCCGACTGGAGGAAGGGCAGGCCGGCAAAGAACCACTCCATCACGGCCTCGTTCTCTCTCGTCGGGGCGTGGACCGATAGGTGTGCCGAGCGTTTGAATGAAGGCTGCCACTACTAGGTGCTGCGCGAGACGCGCCTGCTCGCCGCGCGTCCCGGAGATGCCTCCTCGCCTACTACCCTCCGCTTCCTCGCGCGCGGGCACTTCCACCAGGTGGCGGACAGCGGAAACCAGTTGAACAGGCCGCCTTTCCGATTGGGCTGCGACGAGGGGCTCAAGGGCCGCGTCGACCGGCTGCTGGATGACCTCTACTCCAAGCCGCGCCGGTTTGCCTCGAGTGACGGCGGCTGGGACGGCGATCCGGGCACCATCACGCACCTGCAGTTTCTGGTGCGTGCCACACTCCCGCGGTCGCCCATCCACCCGAGATGTGCACGATGCTCTTGCGATAT
>NW_005195085.1:457084-478958 GCF_000372725.1 Emiliania huxleyi CCMP1516
TCATTGCGTCACGGGAGCTTGGCCGACCTTGTTCGCATGTTGGTGGCGCTGGCTTTGACTGCTGCGTTCGCCGCTCAGAACCTCGACACCGAACCGCTTCTGGCTTATTGTAAGAAGCCGTGGTGGAATCCCATCTCATCCGTCGGATACGTCCATGACGCGTCCTCGCGGCCGCGTCGCAGGCACGTTGACCTGCGGCACATCGAGGCGGCCGCGCTGGGGCAGTGCCGCCTGCCGCGGAAAGTTCGACGTCGAGTCGATCTCGATTGCTGCCGACGGCATCAGCGTCGGCTTGCTCAACGCGCCGATTCGCCAGGTCGCAGATCTGCTCGTCGGGGAGATGGGCCACATCATCTGCTACGGCGACTCGGTAGCCCGCTGCCACGCCCCCCGCCCAACCTGCCACGCCCCCCGCCCAACCTGCCGAGGAGAGGCGCGGTTCACGGTCTCGCGCGCGGTGCGATCAGGTTGCGGCGGTCGCCGTGTGCAACAAGGAGACGTCGCACCTCACGAAGCTGCGCGGCGTGGTCCAGCTGCTCAACGCCGAGATAAGCGCGCGCGCCACGCTGGTCAACGTCCTCCTCTGGCCTTTTGGCGCCCAGCTGCTCCTTGGCAAGGCCCTCTGGCACGTGACGTGCACCACCTTGACATGTCCGCGTGTGCTGTACCATTAGGCGCCTCTCCGTTCCCGCGCAAAGTGGACCCGAACTTGGCGGCCGTCGAGCGCGCGCGCGCCGACATCGCAAAGCTGAAGGAGGTCGGGATAGAGGCGGAGCTGGGCGAGGGGCGGTTCGACCACATACGCGACGAGAACGGCGATGGAGTCTACCACGTTTGGGCGGGCGCGGATGGCGGCGGAGGGAAGTACGTGAACGGGATCTACCAGCCGAACCACATGGAGAACGACGGGATCGTCTCGAAGCTCGCCACCGGGACGCAGTGGCAGAGTAAAAGTTAGAGAGGCGCGGACTCTTTTGAGGCGAGCTGGATCTTTATTTTCTTTGCTCATTGAGTTAGTGTCGTTTTTCATGCATGAAATCTATCGAAAGAATCGTGCGTCGTGCCAAGATGTGTGGTGCACCCCGTGTCCAGGCCCGAGGCCGCGGGCGGGGCAGCCGGCGTGCGCGTCGCGCGTGGAGGGGTTCGGCTGCCGGATACGTCAGTATGGTACGGCTCTGAGTCGCCTCTGGGGAAATTCTAAAGAGAAGGTGTCCTCTGTCCAGTGGTGTGCCACCCATGCTGCATGCACGACCGGGTGCAACTTTGTCCGACTTTGCGGAGTGCGAGGCAAGAGCGGCCGCACACTGCTCGGTACCCCCCCTGCACACCTAAGCCCATGGCCGCCCCCCCCCCCAGCAGCAGCGCTCTGCCTGTGGGGGGTGCTGGCATCTCTGTGCAGGCAGCTGTATTGCAATAAGTAGCATGCGTTCCAAGCGGCGAGAATTTATGGTCGGCACCAAAATCAGTGGTCTTTTCGGCGGGCCCTCCTAGAGTACGGCTACCGCACGCCAGCCTCTCGCTTCTACGCCTCTCGTGCCTCGCGGCGCCTCTGCTTCAAGTAGGGAAGATAGTTGTTGGTGATATCCGCGCGAGGTCATGCGCCACAGGCCAGCAATCACTCGGCGATGAGACTACTGATTTGGCGCGACGCTCTGATACCGAGTGTTGCTCGACGCTGCGACACCGCTGAGTACCGCGTGCAGCGCTCAACCTCGCGGAGTACACCTCTCGCTAACTCGCTATCATCCCGCTTCGCGGCGGTCGGGCTGCTTGATTTGTCGGAAGACACCGACATCTCTGCTGCTCGAGGAGAGCTTCCGATAATCATAGTGGGTTCGCGATGGACCAGCCAGGGGGGCGGCGGCGGCGAAGAGGCGGGAGCTGGGTGCGTCCAGTGCGCTCTGCTGGTGGGGGTCGCCCTCCCCCCCCCCAGCAGCAGAGCTCTGCTGCTGGGGGGGTCCGGACCCCCCTCCCATTGATCACCTGCATAGTCGCGGCCTTAGTATCAAGCATTCAGTGACGACCTGATCCGACGGCCAGTAGGAAGGTGTCCTTCCATCGTGTGCACGCTTCTAATGGCGCAATGCGCGTCACCTCGGATTGGCTGCTGGCACTCTCGAGGCTATGCCTACACAGCCTCGCGCGCATGGGCAGTCAAGAGGGACCATGCACCTTCTCAGGACAGCGCTGGTGCCTCTCTCTTGGACCGGCAAACGTGGTGGTCTCGTGTCACCAATGTGGGACCAGTGCGGCATCGCGCCATCGACAGCTCTGAACTGCGCCTCACCACTGACCGGGAAGGCCGCCAAGTGGGTCAGCACCGGTCGCACATTGTGGCAGTAGTCAGTAGTGCATGTATGATAGCTAGAGCAGCAGCGTCAGGGTCGCAGGGTCGGATCGTGTCAAGCCTCTCGCCCGGCCGGCCGCGTGCAGACGTGTCGGCCTGTCTGCTGTCTGGAGTGATCTGTCGGCGGTCAGTACGACCGATCAGGTTGGAGTTTTCTGATGATTAACCTAGCTTAATCGGGAAAGCTTGTAGTATGAGCGAGTATGAGCGCCGGAGCCCCGTTTCCGCACTGCTGCGCGGCGCACGGACGGTGCCTCCGGGGGCCCCCGCCTCCCCCCAGAGGTGTTAATAAGGTGAGAGCGACCGAACGAATGGCGCGTGCGTGCCAGCAAGCAAGCAGGGACGGGCGAGCGAGTCTTCCTCACTCACCGTGCGTGCGCCTCCCCGTCCGTGCGTGCGTGCGCGTGTCGTCTGTCTGTCAGTCAGTGTAATCGAAACCAACTCGAATGTGTGTGCGCGAAACAGCGCCCACAAGCAAGAGATGGGAGTGAGCACCGGGCCTGAGGGATGGCGTGCTCCCTTGCTGCCGGCTGCATCCCGGTCGACTTTGACCTTTACGGGCCTCCCGTTCCTACGTACGACGACTCCAGCGACATCACCACCCTCAGCGAAACACCAACGCCAAAGTGCTGCTGCCCGGGTGAGCCGGTCGTCGAGGTGCGGCCAGCCGCGGGGGCATTGGCAAACGGGGATTGGCCCAACGTAGTTGTGTGCCGCGACCCGGAGGCGGCACGTCCGCAGCCTCCACCGCCGTCACCACCCACGACGATCGCCGGCTGCCATTGGTGCCACGACTTTCCCTCTTTTTACATGCGACGACACGGGCTGAACTGCTCTTCGGAGCCATTCAGCTGGTGGATGAGACAGAACCGCTGCCGCAACGACGAGATGCAGTGGTGGCAGGCCAAGCGGTGGTGCCAGCTGAGCTGCTTCACGATGGGCGCGGGCTATGACGGTGATCGCTGCTGTCCGCCTGCGCCCAACCCGCCGCCGCCCGCACCGCCACCGCCAGGGGAAGGTGAGTGGTGCCAGCATGGCATTCTCGACGGCGACACATGCTGCGATTCCTCTTGCGGATCATGCGGCGGCAACGGCTGCGCCAGCCGCCCTGGAGGGCAGTTCAAGTGCTGCCCTGGTGGCGTTGAAATGAATGGCAAGTGCACAGAGGCGACTCAAGTGGCCTGTGTGGTACCTGCAACCAGCCAGCCAACACCGCCCTCGCCGCCGCCATCGGCCCCACCGCTCTCTGCGCCGCCACCCGCGCCTACGCCGCCAGCCACGTGCGTGGGCAGCCCGGGCTGCCCCCACCTCAACGACGGCGACTGCGACGACGGCGGGCCCGGTTCGGACTACGACATCTGCGACTACGGGACGGATTGCTCGGACTGCGGCCCGCGCCCGCCTCTCGGCGAGCCGCCCGGGGTCAGCGCACCGCCCCCACCGCCGTCACCGCAGCAGTCGGTTTCGCCGCCGCCTCCACCGCCGCCGTCACCGCCCCCGCCATCACCGCCCCCGCCGTCACCGCCTCCGCCCTCTCCACCGTCGCCGTCGTCACCGCCCCCCTCGTCAGCACCCTCCTCCTCGCCCTCGACGGCTCCTTCTAGCCAGCCCTCCGCGGCACCCTCCAGCTCGCCCTCGACGGATCCTTCTAGCCAGCCCTCCGCGGCGCCCTCCAGCTCGCAGCCACTGCCGGACTATGCTTATGGCGAGGGCAATGGCGAGAGCGACGACGATGGCTTGCCGCTTATCGAATTGCGGGCAGAAGCGGACACGCAAGACCTTGCAGCGAGCAATGTCACGTTGGACGGCTTTGTCGAGGCAATCGAAGCGTCGGCGACCGTCTTTGGGGACGAGCCCGTGAAGGTGCAAGTCAGCCAGGTCGACGTCATGTTTTACGGCGTCGAGGGGGAGGAGGTGATAGACAGACAAGACAGACGCCCACGCACCCAAACACCACTCTCGCGCATTGTGACGCCACCCCCTCGCCTAGGTGGGCAACGCGGCATTCGAGAAGGCTGTCCGCGAAAGCAGGGTGTGCCGCCTCGATCCAGTGTGCGAGGTCATCTCGATCAACAATACCGGTGTGGGAATCCCAGTTCGAGACTCCCCTCCCACTCCTCGCACCGCAATGCGCACGTTCTACACCTGGCTACGTGGGAGCGCCTCGTTTAGCATGACTGTGACACCGTCCTCAGGCGGTGGGAGGCGGCTCAAGCACTGCAGCGGCCGCCACACCTTCACCATGGACGTGCCCGGGTGGGGGAGGATCACCGGTCCTCTTAGCGCTCGCTGCAGCGTCAGCATCGGTTTGATTATCCAGAGCTTATGCAGGAGGGTGCCCCGGGTCTGCCGACGGAGGAGGAGGAACAGTGGTCGGCGGCTGAGCGAGAGTGGCAGCGGCCCGATGGACGACGAGCAGTCGCCTCTATTGCACCCGGTAGACGCGGAAGCCGTGGCCGAGGCCGGCAACTTCAGTGTCGACTCTGGTCCATCGTTGATCCAGACGAGGATCCTCGCGGGCTCGGCAAGCGCGGCAGAGTCGGCAGCGCAGCTCGCCGAGATGCAAGCCAGGCTAGCTCAGATCGGAGCGGAGGCGAATTCGACCCTCCAGGAATCCCTGCCCGCGCCGATTCGAGCCGTGGTGGAGCTCGTCGAGACACCGTTGCCGCCGGCTTCCCCGCCGTCGATGCCGTGCGGCCCGGTCTTGCTCTCACTGTTTAACGATCACCATCCAGAACTCGGCCGCCGCCCTCGGCTTCGAGCTCACCCTCGACCCTCGCGATCTCGCCCGGCGCTCGACGTCGGGTCCTCGACCGCCATTGCGGTCGGCGCCACCACCTCCTCCCGCCCCCCCCGCAGCCACTGCCGCGCGGCCGCCAATGCGACCGACCCCACCCTCCTTCCCCGACCCCGCCCTAAACGCCCCCGACAGCGAAGCCCGCGCCGCGCGCGGCACCCCCACCGACTCTGCCTCCGACCCCAGGGCCTAGGCGGCCCGCCATGAAATCTAGCCGTGTGTGCTGGCGTCCGGGTCCCAGCGGGTTTTCACGTAACAAGTACACACAACAGGGCGTGATGATCCAGCCTCCCTCAGGCCCGGTCGTCGAGCCCACCTTCATCCTCTGCCAGATGCGCGCTCTCCTCTCGCACACCACCGCCACCGCTTCTGCCTCCGCCGGCGGGGACGCGTGCGCCGCGGCGAGCGTCATCTGGGACCTGAGCGCCAACGACGAGGCTGCCGAGTTCATGTTTGCGCACGGACTGCTGCCGCTGCTGCTGCACCTCGTCGAGGCGTCCCTGGCGCCGCAGAGCGAGGCCTCGGAGATCGCGGCCAGCGAGAGGATGCTCGAAACCTGCCTCGGCACGCTCGCCAACCTTGCCGCGGCACCGGCCGTGTGTGACGCGATCGAGGCGCGCGATGCGTGGCCGATGCTGTGCGGCGTGCTCTTCCGCACCGCGGACTCCTCGGCGCTGCTCGAGTGGCTGCGGCTCTCCGAGGTGTGCTGCTCCGCCCTCGCCGCCCACCGCCGCTCCTCTGGGTACGCGGCGCGCTGGCTGCGTGCCATGACGAGCGGCGACTCGCTGCGGCGGCTGATGGAGGTGCTCGAGAACACGCGGCGGAGGGAGCTGCTGCTGCGAGGTGTCGCCCTCCTCGCCGCAGCGTCGTACCTCGCAGAGGCGGCCGCGACGCCAGATGAGGCGTCGGGCGAGCCGCCAGCGACCGACCGCACGGTCGCTGAGCCCGGGGCCGCCGAGGCGAGCGGAGAGGCGGCGGTGGCGGTGGCATCTGAGGCGGAGGCGGAGGCGGCGGCGGAGGCGGCGGAGGAGGCGGAGGCGGCGGAGGCGGCGGAGGCGGCGGAGGCGGCGGAGGCGGCGGAGGCGGCGGAGGCGGCGGAGGCCGCGGAGGCGGCGGAGGCGGCGGAGGCCGCGGAGGCGGCGGAGGCGGCGGAGGCGGCGGAGGCGGCGGAGGCGGCGGAGGCGGCGGAGGCCGCGGAGGCGGCGGAGGCGGCGGAGGCAGCGGAGGCGGCGGAGGCGGAGTCTGGTCCCGCGCGTTTTGGCGCGGCGCTGCTGGCGGCGGGAGGGTGGGCAGTCGTCCGCGGGCTGCTCGCCGAGCACTGGCGGGATGGGGAGCTGTGCCGCCCGCTGCTCGAAGTGCTCGAGGAGCTGCTTGCCGCTTCCGCCGTCGCAGGCGACGGAGCAGGCGCCGCCCTCTCCCTTCCCTCGGAGGACGGCGAGCTCTGTTCGGTGCTCAGCCTGATCGCCGACCACGCCGCCGACTTGTCGCTGCACAGCGCGTCGCTCGCCGCGGCGCTGCTTGCCCAGCTGGTGTGTGCAGCTGCGGAGCGCGGCGCCACCGGCGGCGGTGGCGGCGGTGGCGGCGGTGGCGGCGGCGGCGGCGGTGGCGGCGGCGGCGGCGGCGGCGGCGGTGGCGGCGGCGGTGGCGGCGGTGGCGGCGGTGGCGGCGGCGGCGAGGTGCCCGCCCCTGCCCCCTCCCCTCCTCCGCCTGGCGCCGCGCTTCGGCTGCTGAGGCAGATCGAGTCGGCCTTGGAGGGGGAGGAGGAGGAGGGGGAGGGGGAGGGGGAGGGGGGGGGCGGGCGCGGGGGCGGGGAGGGAGGGGGAGACGGCGTCCTGCACGAGGGCTACCGAGCGTGCTGGTGGCTGCTGCACGCCTGCTGCGCGAGGCTCGACGGCGTCGCAATCAGCTTGGGCAGCTCCTCAGCGGGCAGCTCAGCGGGTCGGAGCCTGGGTGGCGGCGCGGGCGGCGAGGAGGCGCTGGAAGAGGTGCTTTGGCCGTCGCCGCCGGGGAAGCCTTCCCGACCTCTCCCGGAACCTTCCTGTAGGCGTCGTTTGAGTGGCTCTTGGGCCGCACGCGCAGCTTGGGCCGCAGCGCGCTCTGGGCGCAGAGGCACGCGCGGCTCGGAGCTGCGAAGACGGCGGAGGCGGCGCTCACCGCGCTGCATGAGGCCGCGGACGCCGTCGCCACGGCCTCGCCAGGGCGCGGCGGAGGCGCCGTGATGAGCGGGCTGAACCAGCTCTCCAGCAGCCTCGCGGCACTCAGCGGCGGCGCCGCCGCGTCGCCGTCGCCGAGCGAGCACGGCGCCGAGAGACTCCCGCCCGAGATTGCCCACGGTTGCCCATGATCACCGGACATCACCCGAGATCACCCGAGATCACCGGCCTGGTCTGGACGCAGGCGACCGCGCGCCCCACGAGTGGAGCAGCGGCAGCGACGGCGCCCTCTCGGACGACAGCGGGCTGAGCTGGGCGGAGCCTGACATCGACGGCGGGGACGCGGCAAGCGCCGCGACGACGGAGGAGCGGTGAGAGACATATTTGTAGCCGAGGGGAGTTTACGTTTTAAGCCAAACTAACGAACGGGCGGTAGGATCAGACGCAATACAGCGACAGGCCGACAGCGGACACCGGACAGGCCACCCAGGGACACTCGCTCCACTACGCACACACAGAGATTCGCGCGATGCATTGGAACTGGTCCGCACCGGCACCGCTCCGGCAGTGCCCTCTCATCGACGGCTGAGCGCGGCAGCATCATCTCTCTCGCGACGGCCCACGACCCTCAGTGGGTGGGTGGTCACCTCTCTCGCTCTCTTGCTGTCCTCGGGGTGGCCGCCGAGATACTGCCGTGGGACACCCTGAGACCAGATATACCTCATTGTCCCGGCGCCCACTTCTCGATCTTCTTGGGCAGCAGCTGGTTCGACAGGTCCTCGCCGTGGCCTAGGCGGGCCAATTCGCCCTCGCCCCAGGTAAGGACGGCGCCGTCGGCGGTGACGGCGAGGCTGTGGAACTCTCCAGCCGACGCCGCGACGACGCGCTGGCCAGCGAAGGCCTCGACCTTCTTCGGCAGCAGCTGGTCCTGCTCGTCGCCGTGGCCCAACCGGCCACCAGCTGCAGACGCTGCCGTCAGCGGTGATGGCGAGGCTGTGGTACTCTCCAGCCGACACAGCGACCACGCGCTGGCCAGCCAAGGCCTCGACCTTCTTGGGCAGCAGCTGCCTCTGCTGGTCGCCGTGGCCCAACCGGCCGTCGCCTCCACGGCCCCAGCTCCAGAGGGCGCCACCGGCGGTGATGGCGAGGCTGTGGTCGCGTCCAGCCGAGACAGCGACGACGCTCTGGCCCGCCAAGGCCTCGACCACCTTCGGCTGCCACTGGTCCTGATCGTCGCCGTGGCCCAGGGCGCCCAGGGCGCCCAGGGCGCCCAGGGCTCCCAAGCCCCAGCTCCAGACAGCGCCGCCGGCGGTGAGGGCGAGGCTGTGGTACTGCGCTGCCGACACGCTCACGGCGCGCTCGCCGCCGAGCGTGGAAGGGAGGCGGGTCGGCGTGTTGAGCCGCGTCACGCCCTCGCCGTGACCAAGGAGGCCTGGAACCCCCTCCTCGCCCCCCTCGTCCTCCTCGTCCTCCTCGTCCGCTGTGCCGCAGCCGCACGACGCGAGCCGCCCCTCGCCGTCGATGAAGACGCTGTGCGTTTCGCCTGCCGCAGCCCTCGCCGGCGGGTTGGCCTCGCACAGCAAGGCAGCGAAGCACAGCCACCGCAAGGCGCAGTCCTCGTCCTCTGGCTGCGCCGGCAGCTCGAAGCCGTGCTCTTGCGCCCACAAGCGGATGCCCTGCTCCGCGAGCGAGGAGTGGAAGAGCAGCGAGACGGCCGCGACGCGAGCGATGTCGGCGGGGTCGCAGCGAGAGAGGGCGCGCACGAGGGGCTCCGTGGGGAGGTCGAGGAGGCGGGCGGGCGGCGGCGTGTCTGGCGAGGGAGCAGCGGCGGTAGGGGAGGCGAGGCGGCGCGAGCGACGCCGCGGCTGGGTGGACATCGCGAGAAAAAGAATTTTAAGCCCGCCCTCGCACAACACTGGGCACGGGACTGGCGCGCACTGTGCGAGAAAAAGAATTTTACAACCCGAAAAAGAAAAGCGTGAAATAACCTTTGGCGACGTACATGCATTACATACACTACACATACCGCGATCGTTCCTGCTGTGACGAATGCGCGTCAGTCGTCACACACCGGGAACCTAAATGTGTGCGGCATTTGCGGTTATAGAGGTGGCCTAATTGAGGGACAAGTCCAGCGCCAGCGGCGGAACGCCTACGGCGGTGCTGGTACTACTATCTCCTTTTTGTCGTAGGCACCGCTCAGAGATCTGCTCGCGGAAAATCGCAGCTAGCACGAGCCCCAGCAGGCAGGGAATGCCAAGGCCAAGCCCGAGCCCGAGCCCGAGGGCAAATGCAGTGCTGCTCACCGACTCCTCGAAGCCGACTGGGTAGCGCTGCGCCAGTGCTGGCGTGAAGGAGACCGAGACTTCGGATTCGCCTTGCTGTGGCAGCGCCTCGTCGACGGTGGATGCGTCGGAAGAGAGCGAGCGGGCGGTGGCAGAGAGCAAACGGCGGCGGTCGCCAAACTCAATGCCGATGATGGTCAGAGTCTGGCTCCCGAGGATAAACGTGCCACCCACGTCAAGGCCGCATCGGAGGTGGTTGACTGAGATCTGCGTGTCGCTCACGGAAGCGGCCTTCGTGAGGTGCATTGGTCCCCGCCGCTGCTCACCGACAACCTCCCTCGCTGCTACAGGAGATCCCGGGCCTCGATGAATTCACGTACCGGTACTACTTCAATGGCCCTCTGTCCGACCTCGTCTCCCTCCCCACAGATCCCAAGCCGTCCGCCTCCGACTACCCCTTTGCCATGAAGTGCTACCGTGGGTGCACCTATGCCGACTTGTCCGCCGGGGCGGCAAAGTGTAGCGGGGGGTCTTCAGGCTACACGAACGCTTACACGGCGACAGCGCTGGCTGGAGTGACGGACATCTTTTACTCGGAACCCTCGATGGCCGCTGGTATGGGCTGCACGGCGGCGTCTCCCTCGCCGCCGCCGTCTGCCGCTTCTCCCTCGCCGCCGCCGGCTGCCGCTTCTCCCTCACCGCCGCCGTCTCCGCCGTCGCCATCGCCGCCACCGTCGTCGCCATTCTCCTCCTCTTCTAGCTGCGGAGCCGGCTGCATTGGCGGCATCATCGGCGGCTGCTTTGTTCCCGTGCTCCTGCTTGGCCTGTGGGCGAGCGGCGCGTTTGGCTCCAAGTGCCCGTCGCCCTTTCTCAAGCCGCACCAGAAGGGCGCCATCCCGAGCTCTTGAGGAGCGTTCCGAGCATGATGAGAGGGACGAGAGATGACCAGATGGGCCTTGAGCGAGCGGCGCACGTCGCACACACGTGTCACGTCCCCCTCATTGGTCATTGCGCGCGGTGCCTGAAGCGGACACTCGTGGTCTCCGTGCACTGTGGAGAGCACGCGTGCGACGTGGGGGGAGGGAGACGAGATCTCGAGGTGAGTAGACGAAGAGGGAGCGTGTCTCGCAGCGCAGTAACTTTTTACGTGGGCGGCGGTTCGCCAAGAACCGGCGCCAACACCCACCACACCGCAACAAACGCGAGACCCACGGCAATCGCCATCGAGCGCCCCGTCGGCGTCGCTAGCCCTGTTGCAATGCACGAGGAGGGCTGTCAGTGCATGCGAATGGTGTGGGTGGGCGCGCGAGCAGCGCACGGGCCTGCCTGCACCGGCAGCTCTGGCGTCTGCGGCCGAAGCAGCGCGACGACCTCAGACTTGCGCGCCGCGGATGCAAGGTCGAGGGGCCGCTTGCCGCGGGTCTGTCTTGCGGACGGGTCGGCGCGTCGGTCGAGAAGGAGCCGAGCCACGGCCACGTGGCCGCCCTGCGCGGCGGCGTGCAGGTAGGTGGAGCCGTCGACTGCCGCTCGCCCCACGTCCGCCAGCGGCAGCAGGCGCTCGACAAGTGGCAGGCAGCCCGACAAGCAGGCGGCGTGCAGTGCGTCCCAGCCCGCTGAGTCGGTTGCAACGAGCGAGGCAGCCTCAGACGCGCAGCGGCGCAGCAGCACGTCGGCCACGCCCTCGTGCCTCTGCGCCGCCGCCCACATCAGCGCCGTCTTGCCGTACCGGTCGCGCGCGCCCGCGCAAGCACCGCCGTCGAGGAGCGCCCGCACGCATCCGGGATGCCCCGCGGCGGCGGCGAGAAGTAGGGGCGTGAAGCCGTGCTTCTCATCGGGCGCGTCGATCCGCGCCGCGCCGGAGGAGAGCAGGGAGCACAGCTGCGTCGTGTCGCCGAGCATCGAGCACTGCCGCAAGGCGCCGTCGACGCGGCCGCACGCGTCGACGAGCGCCGACTGCAAGCCGCGCTCCGCCGGCGAGCCCACCGCAAAGCCAAGCGCGCGCCGATAGGCGAGCACAGAGGCGGTGTACTGCTTGAGGCAAAACAGAGCGGAGCCGCAGATCGCGTGGCCGCGGTACCAGTCTGGTGTCAGCCGGACGATCAGCTCGCCGTCGTGCAGGCAGGCCGCGTGCTTGTCCAGACGCGCGCAGGCGCCCGACCGGGCCTCAAGCAAAGACACGTCGTGCGGCGAGAGGGCGATGGCTTTGGTGAGGGCCTCGACGGCCCCAAAGTGGTCGCCCTGAGCGTTGAGCGACGCCGCGAGGGCGGCGAGCTCGGCCACCTTGCAGCCTGTGCGTCGCTCGGCCTCTCTCCGATGAAGCCGGGCTGCTTGCACCTGCGAGAGAAGCTCCGCCTCGTCTTCGTCGTCGTCGTCGTCGCTAGCGTGCGCTGCTCGGCGTCCGGCCATAAAGGCGTGGGTGTTGGCAGCTTCCATGTGGCGATTTCGTGGCAGATTGTGGCGACCTGGCTGGATCAGGGGCAGAGGCACGCGAGAGCGCGAGTCGCCGAAGCGCGCCAGGATTCGGTACGGGTACTCGAGTACTGTGAACAGGTCTCGTCGTGAGCCAGACGGGACGCTGCTGCGCCCCACGCCGCGGTGCGCGGCGGCGATGCTGGCGGCCTCGCTGCTGGCGATGCCAGCCGCGCCACTGGCACGTCGGTCGCCACTGTCACCACGTCTCTCGCCGCGGTGGAGCTCTGCGACGAGGACGTGGCAATGCGCTGCTCTGCTCAAAGCGATGCTGGCTCTGCTGCCGACCCTGAGTGGGAGGCAGTGCTGGCGCAGCTGCTAGCAGAGGAAGCAGAGGAAGAGGAGCTCTGCTGCCGCTTCGAGCGCCGTGGCGACGACTCCGACGACGGGTGGGACAACTACAGTGAGGAGGAGGAGGATGCTGCTGTGCAGGGTGTGGCTGGGAAGGTGGACGAGTCGCTCGAGCTTCGGGACGAGCGGGCTTGCGCCACTCGTGGAGGATTCAGTATGCCGCAGGCGGCTCCCACCTCGATGGGTTATCACTCCTGCGACTGCATCGAAGAGGGCTATTATGATGTATCTTATTCCGGGGCCGGTGTGCGGGGAGCGAACCTTAGCGACCGCCCAGAAGCTTTCTGAGCGAACCAATCGGGCCAGGATCATCAGCATATGTCCCCTCCACAACATCGTGGGCGTTTGAGCGGTATTTCAGGAGCACCGCCACTCTGAAGTTCGGCCGGGTGGTCTGCAGACCCCCCCCCCCGGAGCAGCAGAGGCTCCGCGTGGGGTCGCAGAGTCGACGCTGGGAGTCGCATTCGTCAAACCGTCGCAGCAGCACGCGGCCCGCACGTACCGCCCACATCCCCTCCACCGCTGAGAAGGCGCAGATCGACCGCCGGGCCGCGTAGTCGTCGTTAAGGAGCCGTTTTTGGAGCCGTACGAAGGGGTCCAAAACGGGCGAAGATGCGGTTTTTCGACGACCACACGCGATGTGGTATCTGGTTTTTGCTAAAAACGGGCCGCCTAGTGCAGCATCACTAGTAAAACACGCAACCACACTGAAAGCTCCACACTAGCCGGTATAGGCGAGCACCGTCGGCCTCACCGTCGCCGCTCGCGGCGGAGCCGACGGCGGAGCCACGGGTCGGTGCGACCTTTTGGGGGCCCATGAGCTCGCCAGGACGTCACCGATGGCTCGGCGCGCCTCTTCCCGCCAGCGCGGGGCGGCCTACCTACAGGAGCGAGGGGGAGGAAGACGGAACTGAGCACTAGGTTCGTGACCCCGTCGCCGGCAACGGCTGGGAGAGGGGCGGCAAGCGACGGGCGGGTCGGCGACCTTTTGAGCGCCCGTGAGCTCGCCGGGACGTCGCCGATGGCTCGGCGCGCCTCTTCCCGCCTGCGCGGGACGGCCTGCCTACAGGAGGGAGGGGGGGGAGACGGAACTGAGCCCTAGGTTCGTGATCTCGTCGCCGGCAAGGGCTGGGAGAGGGGCGGCAAGCGACGGGCGGGTGAGCGACCTTTTGAGCGGCCGTGAGCCGGCAGGGAGGCCGGCGATGGCTCGGCCAGCTCCTTCCCGGCGGGTTCTCGTCGGGCTGTGCCTAGGCGGCGGGGCTCGGGTGAGGTGAGCGGGCCCGGGAGTCGCATCTGCGCGTCCCCGGCAGTGGCAGTGTGGGGGTAGATGGGAAGTGCGGAGATGGGAGGCAACGCGCCTGTTTGATGGCCGCACGAGGCAAAGTTGGGCGCTCCGAGCGTCTTCTCGGCGAGAACGAACGACCTGTGCATCGTTGCGGGGGTGACTGAGAGGGAGGTGGTCGTGAGCTCACTTTGTCGGCCGCGCGCAAGGTGAAAACTGAGTGTGAGGCGCGCAGGAGGCGAGGATGGGCGCGCCGGCGGTCGAGCCGCCGAACAATTCGACGTGGCGCAGCTCCGCGCTGGCGGGCACGACCGAGCAGATGATGTCGGCGGCGGTCACGCGACGAGAGAGAGCCGCAGGGGCCCTCTGAGAGCCAGGCGCGCGAAAGCAGCGATGAGTAGGCCGGTCGCTCCCCCGTCTTTGGGCGAGAGAGAATTCTTGATACGAAACCACGACGACACACACCAGTCGACTCGCATCGGTTGCCTCCATGAACGGCGGAGCTATTCTCGCGTCCACACCACACCTGGCTCCAACGTGGACACGCCCATAGCTGGGGACACTACTAGGTCACGCATGGCATCAGAAGTTTTATCTCTGGGCCCCGAAAGGCATCTCTAGCAGCGTCGTTACGCATGCACCCTCCCCTCCTGGGCGCATACGCCTCACGTCTCGACAGAGCATAAGCCCTTGGTGTGCCACGAGACGAGTTTTTCGCCATCGCAGCGAGCAGCAAGCCACTCGCCGCAGCAGCCGGAGGCATCGCCACGGCACTGGCTGCGCCGCGCGCGCCGCGCTCTCTCTCTCTCTCTCTCTCTCTCTCTCCGTCTTTGGGCCCTGTTGAGTCGTTCCGGAAGTTGAAGTTGGCGCATCACAAAGAACCCAAATCCAACCCTGCCAACCGAGCAAGCCCATGTGGGACGCGAGGTCTTGCTCCACCTTCTCGGCGCTCGCGTCGCCCAACCTGAGAGCCTCATCCGCCATGCCGGGGCACATCTTGACCGGAGCCGGTCACATGTCCATCGTGCCCAAGACGGGGCACGGTCGACTCGACCGCGGCCGATGGCACCGGCCCAACGGCCGACCAAGATTTTACGCCTCCGAACGCCGGGCCGGTGAGGTGGCGGGTCGGGCGACACGGAAAATCGGTGGCTGACAACGACTTTTTGAGGCCATCGGTTTGAGGTCTGCAGACATTTTCTGGATGATCTCGCATTTCCCGAGGCGTAATCGCAGATCCAGACGGCCCAGCAGGTGGGCGCTGCAGGCGAGCCGCCTCACATCCTTCGCCCCCCCCGTCGCTCACGCTGCCTCTGAAGCACCGGACCACCCCCCCCGCGCCCAGGCGGCCTAGCTGCCGCGGGCTCCACCCACGCGGGCCACCATCAGCGCCGCCCGACGGCTCAGAACCTCTCTCTTTAGGTCCCACAAAGGCGGCGAGCGAGCGGCGAGGCAGATGAATCGAGCTCTGGACGCATGCCGCGAGAGCTGTGAGGGTCGCAGCTCGGCCTCCATCTTGCCCGGTAGTGGCGCGTCGGCTTGCCGGCTCACGGGGGTCACTGCCCCTAGGTGCCGCCTCACCTCGCCTCTATGCACCCTTCACCCTCTAGCGCCTCACCCTGCCCGGTGCCGTGGTAGTGGCGATGTCAGCCATGCTGGACCGGCGGCAGCGAGGCCGACGGGCGTGGCTGCGGCGACAACGGCGGCTTGGCCCGTGACGGCGACGGCGCTGACGGCAGAGCAGCTGCGGCCGGCACGGGCGGGTGCGGCCGAGCAGCGCGGCGCTCACAGCAGGCGGCCGGCGTGGCGGCGGCGACGGCGCCGCACGAGGAAGCGGTGGCGCAGCCGCGCATGACAGGTCCGGCGCGTGTCGAGCAGCGAGGTGGCGCGCCGCGCTGCCGACGCGCCCCCAGGCCGGAGGCGGCCGCCGCGTGCCGAGCCGCCGGCTGTTGGTGCTTACAGTCTGCGGCGGCGGCGCCGCCGCCGCCGTGGAGCGAGGCAGCGGCGGCGGCGGCGGCGGCGGCGGCGGCGGCGGGGGATGCGGCGGCTGCACGTTGTGCCTCGAGGCGTCGCTCGCGGCGCTGGTGCGGCGCGTGGTTGGCTGACGAGGTTGCGCGCGCACGGCGCTCGAGGGTGTAGTCACGTCCCTCGGCTCTCGCCACCGCTGTCGCCGCGCGCTCCGCGTTCGTTGTCGCCGGCGCTGCCCGCCTCGAGCCACTGCGGCCACTGCCGCGCGACGTTGCGCCGCGCCACGCTGGCCGTCGCTCTCTCGACGTTGTGGAGGAGGCTCTGTCCCACGTCGAGAGGAGGCGTTCCCGCGGTGATATTGACCCAGCTCTGTTGTCTCTAGGCTGCGTCGGCACGGGAGGCGCTGCGGGCGGGAAGGTGGAGCGGGCTGCGGAGCGGCAGATTAGTGGCAGTGGCGACGGGCGGGGCGGCAGCGAGCAGGGTGGCGAGTGAGACGTTGGAGAGGCGGGGCTGGGGAGGCTGGTGCCGGTGCCACTACAGGCGGTGCAGGTGCGGTGTGCTACTGTAGTGCTCGCTCACCGGAGCGAGCGCGGCGCTCGGACCGTCCTGGCAAGGGCCGCTGACCAGGACGGTCGCCAGGAGTCGGCTTGCACCGCGAGAGCGGCGAGGCGGGGGGAGAGGCCTGGTGAGGGTGTCAGCGGTGGTGCGTGTGTTAGTTAGGGGGAGAGGCGCGGGCCGGGGGAGCGGGAGGGGGTGGGGGGGTGGAAAATTTCGATACCCTAAGGTGCCCTGGTGATCCTGGGTTAGTATCGTCTCTTCTGAGCCCGCTCTTGATGGGTTGGAAGCGTTTTCATAGCGAATTCACGCCGATTTTGCCATACGGACGTCCCTGGCGCGCGCTCTTGAAGGCCTCATCCTGGGATGGTGCTCGCCAGCGTGAGTTCATACAGTGCTGCGAGCTGGCCTAAGGCCGGACCTTACGACGGTCCAGCGCTGGGCAGCGTGATGGCTCTTACTCGAGGCGCGACATGAGTGTACGAGGACCTCAACGTCTCGGTTTGGCGAACCAGCATGAGGAGAGGAGCCGCTGTAGCTCCTCCCTGCAGCTTGCGCGTCGCGGTTTGGCCGACGTCCCATCCACCGCGCATACTGCGGCGGCTCTCCAGCTCAAGAAGGCTGCGCTCGACCACCACATCGCCCGAGTCAGTGGTCCGGACGCCCCGCTGAGCCTCGCGCCGCAGTGCAGCCAGTTTGCGCGGCCGTGATGCGCGAACCGAACCGGTGCGATGTTGTTCGGCACTCTAGATGGCCTGAACATGCTTGCGTTCAAGTCTTGAGGTCTGCGCTTAAACTTGAAAATTTAATAAAATCGGGTCCGACCGGCCTACGATGAGTGGCGCCGCGATCAGCCACCTGTGGGCGGTCATCGGGGTCGCGGTCAAGCTCGCGACGGGGTGAATCTGGTGCGTCTAGTATCACTGGTGGGCTGGGTGTGCAGCAGCGGCGCTCAAAAAGAGGGAAAAAACTCGGCAACTGTTTGGAGTGTCTACATTCTCGAGGCACCGTTCTCGGCCCGGCCGGAAAGCTGGCTGGTGGTCGCGCGCGGCGCGTCAGCGCCACTCCGACTGGTCGGGCACCTCGGCTGGGTCCATCAGCAAGAGGCCCGCGCCGTCGGGCGGCCCCGGGAGCGCATGATGCCCCTCCGAGAGGCGCTGACGCCCCGCCGAGATCGCGCTGGTTTGGCACGAAAAACGAGAAGCGCGTCGTAGTGTCCGTGTCCACTAGCTCCGAGTAGAGGGGGCGTTCTGCAGTTAAGGGGAAACCCGGTACACGGAGCCCTCTCGGAGAACTGTGTTTACTTTAAGGCCCCTGCCCTGCGAACGCGCACCCCCGGGGCTGACCTGCGTGGGCTGCTCTGTGAGGGGTCCAGGCATTGTCCGACGGGTAGGGGGTCTGTGCCCGGGCGGTGTCCGGTGTGGAGTCTCTCTCTGATCCCGCCTGTGGTGTTGGGTGCGAGGTCGTGGAAGCTTCGATCCCAAGGGGGGGAGCTGATCCCACTCGGTAACCAACTCTCAGGGGCAGTAGGTGGGCGGGCTTCAAGCGCGCTCATCTCGATCGTCAAGGCGTCGCTACGCGCGGTCTTCCGCGGGGGGAGCTTCGTCGACGGGTGCGGGAGCGCAGCGCAGACAGTGCTGCGGCGATGCCTCCGGCTGTTTGCGGCGGGCGGCTTGCTGCTCGCGGCGATGGCGAAAAACTCGTCTCGTGGCACACCAAGGGCTTATGCTCTGTCGAGACGTGAGGCGTATGCGCCCAGGAGGGGAGGGCGCATGCGTAACGACGCTGCTAGAGATGCCTTTCGGGGCCCAGAGATAAAACTTCTGATGCCATGCGTGACCTAGTAGTGTCCCCAGCTATGGGCGTGTCCACGTTGGAGCCAGGTGTGGTGTGGACGCGAGAATAGCTCCGCCGTTCATGGAGGCAACCGATGCGAGTCGACTGGTGTGTGTCGTCGTGGTTTCGTATCAAGAATTCTCTCTCTCTCTTGCTGCTTGGTATAGTACGTTCGACTTTCGTTAGCTTAGTATATAGTATCATCGCCTCCTTCTCGAGGGGGTATCAAGGTATGCTCTAGGAGGCCTCCGTCGCCCGATCGGCGCGGGCAAAATGCTTTCTTTTTCTCCCCGCGGGATTTTCTTTTATCTCGCCACTCTCTCGGCTGTTGCTCTCCCTCCACTCAGGCCTGAAATGGCAGCAGCCATGAACGGGATGATGTCCTTCACCGGCACGATGGAGGAGGAGTTTGCCCACGGCTCGGTCGGCACCATGTTTTTGCTGATGGGCCTCTCCTGGTATCTGCTCTCAGAGTACAGCGGGCTGCAAAACGGGCTGCTCTGCTTTGCGATCTGGGCCGGGTTTTGGATCCCGACCGTCGTCATGGGGCTCAGGCACCTGATCCGCAAGGCGCAGCAGGAGGTTGCCGAGGAGGGCGAGAAGCGGCTACCGTGGCTACGAAAGCAGGCCGCCGGCGCTGCGATCGTCGCCAAGCAGAAGCGAGAGGAGGGGGACGACGAGGCGGCCGAGGCGGCGGAGCGCGCGGCCGCGGACGCCAAGGCGGAGATTGCGGAGATCGAGGCGCGGGGCAAGAAGTTGCCAGTGGAGATGGTGGAGGCCAAGAAGGAGAAGTGAGACTGAGAGGGGCCGCTGTGTGGTGTGCTCCGCGCAAGTCTCTCCGTGCGGCCCTCGCTCCGTGCACGCAAGGACCCATGTCCTACTCCAGCGTAGGGTACGATCCGATCTCCCGGGCGCATGTAACTGCTGTATTCACTACTGTATACTTTTGGCCTACGTAGAAAGCGAGAGGGGACTGAGCACTGACCGGAGCTCGAGCTGTGTATGTGCGCGCGACAGCCCGGCGCTCTCTCTCTCCACGGCAATCTCGCGCCTCTGGCTCTGCAGCTCTGCCTCTCCGTCGACACCACACAGTCACGTTTCACGTCAGCTCCTCGCGTCGTGCTTCTGTCTTTCGGCCCACCGGCCACTCGCGTGGCATCCGCCAGGGGAACCGCGCGCCCCCGCACGTCGGTGTGGAGCACCGTTAGCACCTTACCTTACCTCGTCGGGCCCGAGGAAGATCGAGCGCGGTGCCGCCGCCCTTCAGTCGAAGCAGCCGTCCATCATCTCGCCCATGATCATGCCGCCGACCAGGCCGGTTGCGAAGCCGCCGCCGTCGAAGCCGCCGCCGTACACGGGACCGCCGTAGTAGCCCCCACCGTAGATGACTGGCGGCGGCGCCTGGTGCACGATGACCTGCGGCTGCTGCGGCTGGTGGTGGTGGTGGACGACGGTCTGCTGCGGAGGAGGAGCGTACTGCGGCTGCTGCGGCTGCGCGTACTGCGGCTGCTGCGGCTGCGCGTATTGCGGCTGCGCCTGCTGCGGCTGCGCGACGGGCGCCGCCTGCGCGACTGGCGGCGCAGAGGGAACCATCATCTCAAACACTTGGCCCTCGGTGAGGCCCTGAGGGACGGTGACCTGCGGCGCCCGCGCGGAAGTCTCGGTGAGTCGGTGCAAAGAGAGGGGTTTGGGGGGCCGAGGGCGGCAGCACCTGCATCAGGCCGGATGGCGTCTGGACCTGCAGTGGCTGCCCGCCCTTCACGCCTGCCGGGACGGTGACGCGCATCTTGGACATGGCCGGCTGCGCCACGGGCTGCGCCACGGGCTGGCCCATCTGCGGCTGCATCGCAAGACTCAAGGAGCACTTTTATTTTATTTATACCAAAAGGAGGGCTGAGTTATGTGTACGCCGACTCAGGGTGTGTGGCAGCCAGCTGGCTGTGTGTCTTGTGAGCTTGTTTGTGTCTGTGTGTCGCTCGTGCGTGTCGTCATCATCTGTCTAGCGTCCACCCATACCGCGTTGGTGTCCAGTCCGAGCCTGGCTGTTCTTCACCTTACTACCTACCTACCTACCTACGAGGGCTATCTACGCTGGGGCGCCGGCGCCCCACTGGGCGCCCCCCGCTCCCTTCCCCTTAGAGCCCCCCATCCCACTAGCCCCCCCCCGCGGTCCCTCGCGGCCGCGCGACGCCGCACCAATGGCGCGCTGTGCCTCGTCCGCGAGCGCCGTCCAGAGCTGCACCGACAGTCGCTGCAGCGCAAACGGCATCCATTCGCGCGCCGACCACGACGTCTGGTCGTACTGCCACCACGTGAGCTTCCGGCCCGCCACCTTAGCCACCCGCATCAGCAGCTCCTCCACCCCCGCGCTCATTGCGCCGAACTCCTCGAAGAGCAGCGCCTCCACGCGGCACTTCCCCTCTGCGTCCGTGTACTGGCCCTTGACAGCCTCGACCGTCCCGGTCCCCGTCCGCGGGTCCCACATCCCCACCCTCCCACCCCTGTCCCCGCCCTCCACGCCCAGAACCGTCTCGCGGGCGCGTGGCAGCGTGTTGCCGCAAGCGACAAACGCCCCCCCATGCGCCCCACCCCCGAGGGGTCCGACGGCACACCGGCAAAGATCTTCGTGTCGCCGATGCAGGGCAGGTCCCCAATCACGCCCTGGTAAATGTACAAGTCCGTCCTCGTAGTGCTGTGCTCGCAGTGAAACTCGTGCTCCACCGCGCCGCGCCCCAGCTTGCCCCGCAGCAGCTCGACAAGGTCCAGGAGGACCTCCTTGTGCCGCGTCTGGTGGCCCGCCGCGCCGTCGTTCTGCGCCACGTCGCCAAGGGCGTCAAAGGGCAGACCGTGCTGGCTGTAGATGCCGTCCGCCATGACGTCCGTCATCATCGACAGGTGTAATCCGAAGCGGCGCTGCAGCGCGAAGCGCAGCACGTACGAGGGCAGACGGAAGTGCGCGCGGGTCGGGATCGCGTTCAAAAACGCGCCCGCGCCGAACTGGCTCGCCGAGACAAACCGCACCTGCTCCCTCCTCCCTGCGCGGCCCGCCGCCGCATGCATCTCCTCGGCGGGACAGCAGCATCCGAGTTCTCCCGCGCACTCTGGCGGACCTGCTGAGAGAGGGCCGCGAGCTAGGGTCAGCGACCAGGGGGCACGGGTGGTGCGGCCCGCGACGCGCACGGGCGCGTGGCGAGCCCTTGAGCGGCTTCCCTCTCCGAGTCCCTCTCCGAGTCCTGTGGCCGCCGCCCGTTGCTCCGTGTCCAATGGTACTGCTGTCGCCCCCCTCCGCGTTGCTTCCCTCATTGGGAGTGTGGGGTGGTGCCGTCCGCCCACTCGGCAGCGTTTGAGCCTCTGTCACCCTGCCTGCCGCGAGCAGCTAGCTCGTCTACATAGACGTAGTCGTTCCATTTGTTGTCGTTTTGTGCCCCTTCGCAGTTGCACCTCCACGTCACGGTGTGTTTGGCGCGAAGGCTTTGCCAGAGGGAGCATCTACAAAACCCCGGTCCTATAATATTACAAATTTGGCCATGCCGCAGGCGATGACCTTCAAGGTGACCAAGGACGCCACAGGCACGCACCTGAGCTGACCACCCACACTGCACGTCCACTGCCTGTCCATCCCTCTGGCCTGTGCATGCAGGCGCGGTCGTCAAGGAGGAGTACGGCAAGTGGGACTCGAGCTGCTGCACCTTCGAGAAGCTCGAGGGAGATCAGGCGTGGCTGCTCAACCCGGACTCGTGCCCGACCCGCTGGCAGCGCCTGCTCGACATTCGCCGGGCGCACGGCGTGGTCAACCAGGCTGTCTAGGCCGCCCCACCATCGCTGCCCCGG